>NC_089845.1:176119828-176419828 GCF_035609145.1 Eleutherodactylus coqui
ATATATACACATACACACACACTTATGACAAGGCACAGACATGGATATATATATATACACACATACTTATGACACGGCACAGACATGGATATATGTATATCTATATATATATATACACACACACTTATGACAAGGCACAGACATGGATATATATATACACACACACTTATGACAAGGCACAGACATGGATATATATATACACACAATTATGACAAGGCACAGATATGGATGGGATTGGTTCGCACTTAAAAGGAATTCTGCAACAGGAAACAAACGTTTTTGTTTAGGCACTGATAGCGGAAGTGAGAGTTTATGGTCCCTGAATTACTGTTGGGGGGTCACCAGGCCAGCAGTCTTATCTGTGCTACTGATGTCTCACACCTCCCATTCATCCATAAATCCTCCTGAATAGTTTAACCCCGTATTCAGCGGGTCAAAACCCCGTATTCAGCGGGTCAAAGGTTGTTATCAATTTATATTCCCAAATTCTTCTACTGAAACCCCTTCACTGGATCACTAGGAACCTTTTGCTCAGGCGCCCTCCGAAGGCACCATAAATAATCTAGGAAAGCGTCTGGATAGGCCAGGGATGGGAACGCTGTGTGCACATGCTGCCTTTAAGATGCGGACCTAGCACACACATGTGAGCAGAGGGGACAGCCAGAAGGATAGTGCAGCGTCTGCCGCAGAAGACCCGGAGGATGTCGACAAGCGCTGCCAGGGGAGGGGAGAAAAGCGTCTGCAGCTAATGGTATAACACCTCTTGACATTGAACGGTTTTGTACTCCAGTCTTTTGCGTCAGCTGCTGTACATGCCTATATCCTGGTGTCCAGTGGTCTACTACCGGCACCCTTGCTGTCAAGTGGTTGGCCGGCCCAGTCCTTGCTCTCTAAGGGTTTATTGCCCCAACCTTGATATCTGCAGGCAAATTGTTGATTTTGAAATATTAGAGACTTGCGTAATTCCAAAGGATGTGACAGGTTGCGATGTGCTCCTAATGGCCTCCGTTCTCTCCTTGTGCTTCTAGATCATTCCACAGACGCTTTCACCAACATGGAACCAGATGCTGCTGTTCAACGGCATAACATTACATGGAGAGATCAAAGATATTGGAGAGGAGCCTCCAAATATAGTCATAGAGCTGTACGATGACGACGCTCTGGTGAGGAGCATGCAGGGTCTTCATGTTGTGTTCTTCTTGGAGGGTCAAGTGGTGGTATTAGATCTCCAAAAATAATTGAAAGTTCTTGTATATTCTGAAAATACAGAGAAAAGTAAAGACTATAAAGCCTCCCAATTATTGGACCGCCATGCTTTATACTTCCCATAACTTGTAGAAGTGATGGAAATCTAATACAGATCTCGTGAAAACTCTTGCAGTCAGGCTAGATGGGTCCATATCCATACATTAGAGCATGCCTGACGTTGTGGGCATTAGAAACTAACTTGATCGTCCAGGGTAGCGCATTCTAGAGAACTAGTGAAGCAAGAGAGGTTTTGGAAGCGGAAGGGGGAGATTCTGATTGTGGAGAAACGTAGTGTAAGGGTATTAGCAGAGCAGAGATGAGGGAGGAGATATAGGGAGGTGAAGCACTGTGGAGAGCTTTATGGAAGAGAGTGATGAGTGGGGAGGCATCAGTATAGTGACTGGTACAGGGGAAAGGCATCAGTATTGTCATAGAATCCTAGAATGGTAGAGTTGGAAGGGACCTCCGAGGTCATCTGGTCCTCCGGGGTCATCGGGTCCGACCCCCTGCTCAGTGCAGGATCACTAAATCATCCCAGACAGATACTTGTCCAGCCTTTGTTTGAACACTTCCATTGTAGAAGAACTCCCCACCTCCCGTGGTAACCTGTTCCACTCATTGATCCCCCTCACTGTCTAATATCTAATCTGTGTCTCCTCCCTTTCAGTTTCATCCCATTGCTTCTAGTCTTTCCTTGTGCAGATGAGAATAGGGCTGATCCCTCTGCACTGTGACAGCCCTTCAGATATTTGTAGACAGCTATTAAGTCTCCTCTCAGCCTTCTCTTCTGCAAGCTAAACATTCCCAGATCCTTTACCCGTTCCTCATAGGACATGATTTGCAGACCGCTCACCATCTTGGTAACTCTTCTCTGAACTTGCTTTAGTTTGTTGATGTCTTTTTTAAAGTGGGGTGCCCAGAACTGGGTACAATATTCCAGATGAGGTCTGACTAAGGAAGAGTAGAGGGGATAATGACCTCACGTGATCTAGACTCTATGCTTATCTTCATACATCCCAGAATTGGGTTTGCCTTTTTGGCTGCTGCATCACATTGTTGACTCATGTTCAGTCTATGATCTATTTGTATACCCAAGTCTTTCTCACATGTGCTGCTGCTTAGCCCAATTCCTCCCATTCTGTATGCGCTTTCCTTATTTTTCTTGCCCAGATGTAGGACTTTGCATTTCTCCCTGTTAAATACCGTTTTGTTCTGAGACTGGCACAGGGTAGAAGCATTGGTGCAGTGAATCGCACAGGATGGGAAGTATCAGTGTAGTGACTGGCACCGGGTAGAAGCACCTTTCAGTGCCCTGTAGCAGAGGACGACGTGAGAGACCCTTCTGTTCCTTCTGGTACTGCAGGTCACTCTGTGTACAGGATCGTTGCCCAGCTGGGCATCACTGCCTGACAGAACAGGGGTAACGGCCGGAGCAAACCCCATTGGGGTAACGTCCATGCCCTTGATAACCACATTGAAGTAATGGCTGTGCCATAGATAACCTCATCTCCATGTGATTATAGTAGGGTAATTTCAGACATCACATGTATAGCTGGTGACAAACATTAGACATGTTTCATACAATTACACCAATTAAGGTGGGATCTTCTGACTGTGGGGTAAACCAATATTTCTGGATGTCTCCTGTCCAGGAAAACGAGGGTTGTGGTTGGATTTTGGCCTGTATGATGCCTTGTTTTTTGTAGATAGGTGCCATTAGATGGCTTCTACTCCCCATGAAATCACATGGGTGGTCGGTGCAGCTGAACACACTTATTTCTGGAAGAGTCCAGGGGAATTCCACCATCTGGAGTGGCCCCTGGTAATTAGTTGTATCAGTGAAAGGAGGACATACTGGATTGCCTTTTGTTATTCGGGGCATTCTTATTATTTTCAGTTGTCTTCATGTTGCTGTTTTTGTTGGGAATCTGCATGGATCCATGTAATTTTCTCCCTATTTTTGTCCTCCTCTAGGGTAAACCTGAGTACCTCGGTTCTACAGTGGCCACTCCGACAGTCATACATGCTGACCAGACGTACAGCCCAGCTAAACTGGCCTATTACCCCCTGTTCTGCGGACACCTCTCCGGGGGTGACCTTCTGGCGGCATTCGAGTTATTTCAGGTGAGTGCAAATATATAAATAAAGGCCAATGGAGTCATGAGATATTATTTCGGGCCACTGACTGAGATGGGAACACCGCTGATTACAAGATGACAGAAACGGCCAAGCATGGTGGAGTGACTTCTATGGGAGTTACAGAAATAATGTAGCGTAAGGTTATTTCTGACCCCCTGATCACCTTCCTCCGGCCCCCTCACATCCTATGGACATGCCAAAAAAGTCTCAGAGGTGAATACCGCTCTAACTTTAAGACCACGAGGAGCAGGTCTTGCAAGCAACCAGGTCTGTACCCCTTCAATCTCACAGCAGCCACATGGCCTGCACCTATGTTACTGCGCATGTTAATGTTCATATTGCACAAGGCCATATATGGCGATTTGTATGGAAACTGTAAGGTTTGCTGCAGGAAATAGAAGTAAACACCATAGAGCAGTCTGTGCTGGTGTAGGGGGCTACGTGCTGGTGTAGGGGGCTACGTGCTGGTGTAGGGGGCTACGTGCTGGTGTAGGGGGCTACGTGCTGGTGTAGGGGGCTACGTGCTGGTGTAGGAGGCTACGTGCTGGTGTAAGGGGCTACGTGCTGGTGTAGGGGGCTACGTGCTGGTGTAGGGGGCTACGTGCTGGTGTAGGGGGCTACGTGCTGGTGTAGGAGGCTACGTGCTGGTGTAGGGGGCTCTGTGCCGGTGTAGGGGGCTACGTGCTGGTGTAGGGGGCTACGTGCTGGTGTAGGGGGCTACGTGCTGGTGTAGGGGGCTACGTGCTGGTGTAGGGGGCTACGTGCTGGTGTAGGAGGCTACGTGCTGGTGTAAGGGGCTACGTGCTGGTGTAAGGGGCTACGTGCTGGTGTAAGGGGCTACGTGCTGGTGTAGGGGGCTACGTGCTGGTGTAGGAGGCTACGTGCTGGTGTAAGGGGCTACGTGCTGGTGTAGGGGGCTACGTGCTGGTGTAGGGGGCTACGTGCTGGTGTAAGGGGCTACGTGCTGGTGTAAGGGGCTACGTGCTGGTGTAAGGGGCTACGTGCTGGTGTAGGAGGCTACGTGCTGGTGTAGGAGGCTCTGTGCTGGTGTAGGGGGCTACGTGCCGGTGTAGGGGGCTACGTGCCGGTGTAGGGGGCTACGTGCCGGTGTAGGGGGCTACGTGCCGGTGTAGGGGGCTACGTGCCGGTGTAGGGGGCTCTGTGCCGGTGTAGGGGGCTCTGTGCCGGTGTAGGGGGCTCTGTGCCGGTGTAGGGGGCTCTGTGCCGGTGTAGGGGGCTCTGTGCCGGTGTAGGGGGCTCTGTGCCGGTGTAGGGGGCTCTGTGCCGGTGTAGGGGGCTCTGTGCCGGTGTAGGGGGCTCTGTGCCGGTGTAGGGGGCTCTGTGCCGGTGTAGGGGGCTCTGTGCCGGTGTAGGGGGCTCTGTGCCGGTGTAGGGGGGCTCTGTGCCGGTGTAGGGGGCTCTGTGCCGGTGTAGGGGGCTACGTGCCGGTGTAGGGGGCTACGTGCCGGTGTAGGGGGCTCCGTGCCGGTGTAGGAGGCTACGTGCTGGTGTAGGGGGCTCCGTGCCGGTGTGTGAGCTTCCGTGCCGGTGTGTGAGCGTCCGTGCCGGCGGCGGAGGGTCGGTGGCGGCGCCGGAGGGTTGATGCCTGTACAGTAATATGTAATACAGTGCATGTGACAGACAGTGTAGGACGGATCTGCAAGCCATTAAGGGATTGCTGAAGGTCTGAACACTGGGACACCCAGCGATCCCGATATCTGCGCACCTCGAATGCCCCATGTGATTTGAACAGTGATGAACACGAGGGACCGTCGCTCCATTGACTTCCATGGCAATCTCCCTCCATCCCATAGAGTGCTGGTCACATATGTGCAGCATTGCTCCATTCACATGGGGCTTTCAGGGTGCACAGATCTCCATATCACCAGGGCTACCCGCAGTTAGACCCCCTGGAATCAGATATTTAACCCTTGCTCTCTTGCCTCTTCAGATTCCCGACTCTGGTCCCCAGAATCTGCCACCTATTGATGCCCCTGATCCCAGCCAGGTGTACTCTGTGCCTGCAGATATCCGCCCCGTACTGAGCAAATACAGAGTGGAGGTAAGAGATCCAGAGAATGATGGGAGATGTAGTATCACTAATTCACGGAGGTAGACGCTCGTCCGGGTTTATAGCAGACCTTCTCCTATGAAGCAATTGAAGTACTGACGGCGGGATGAGGTACTTCGTAGCATGCAGTACACCTGTAGGTCCTCAGCAGCAGTGGGGCAGGATGGAGTAGCCTAATTCCTCATACACACCGAACACATTAGCTGTATATCAGGCGATATCCTTAGGGCCAGCTGACCAGCTAATGTGCATGGGGGCCGCCCGACTCTTCCTGATGGCAGATATTGGGGTAGATAAGCAACAAGCAGTTGAATTTTAATTTGCCCTGTGTTCTCTTGCTTTGGGGAGGTCACCTGTTCTTGGAGGAGTCGCTCGTGTAAGTGGTGGGAGAGACTGGTCACAAAATGGGCATTCAGCCAACGGTGTATGGCCAGGCTGATCAGATGCTCGCTGCTTCTTCCCCGCTGGCCACCAAAGCAAAGGAGCAAACAGTCCTGCTGCATAGAAGTTGGCCCTTTTGGGGGAGTAAGATGCTCCGATGTCCGGGGGCCTCACGTCCTGCCGGCAGCACTCTCCGGCCACCCCAGACCCCGTAGGGGTAAAGGCCCTACACAGCCCGGTGAAGGTCCGGATGAACGGCCCCAGTCATCGGCCGGGAATCTAACAACCTGCAATCAGATGGTTTTCCTGGTTCTTTGCATGTTTTAGGCGGCATTAAACCCGTCATTTTCGGCAGCACATCTCTGGTGTGAGCAGCGGATCTGCTGCTGACGGGAGGGTTGGGCGGTGAGCGCCAGGATCGCTAGTCCCACGTATGACTGCTGATTGGCGTCACTCATCAATAATCTGCAGCTCAGTATCCCTGATTTCGGTGCCACTTTCCTCAGGTTCTCTTCTGGGGCGTCCGAGAGCTGAAGAAGGTGCAGCTGCTGTCCGTGGATCGCCCTCAGGTGATGATCGAATGTGCGGGCAAAGGCGTGAAATCCTGCGTCATTCAGAGCTACAAGAGCAACCCCAACTTCAGTGTCATGGCGGACTGGTTTGAGGTGGTGAGTGACATCGGGTGCTGCGGCTCATCCCTGTGAGACGATTACACAGCGACTGCGTGATTACTACAGTGACCCTAAATACGGAGCGGGGGGGCGGACTGGTCAGTGTTTGCTTCCCGCTGCTGACAGCGCCGCACATTCAGAATATGCGCGGGGGGGGGGGGGGGGGGGGATGTAAGCGACACGTTTTCTTATTGATTTACTCCAAAAAAAGCAAATGTCATATTTCAAAAGTGCCTAGAAAAGGGGCGGGGCTGGGGCGGAGGGAGGGGTTACCCCAAATTTATGAACTGCACCTTGTTAACAAGTCCTAAAGCCTGCTGCAGCCGTCGGTATGAAGGGCTCCACATCTGCAGACACATTAAAGAGGCGACACATAGATCCACATCGGCGACACATTAAAGAGGCGACACATCGATCCACATCGGCGACACATTAAAGAGGCGACACATCGATCCACATCTGCAGACACATTAAAGAGGCGACACAGAGATCCACATCGGCGACACATTAAAGAGGCGACACAGAGATCCACATCTGCAGACACATTAAAGAGGCGACACATATATCCACATCGGCGACATTCGATACATTTGTCATATTAAACTGGAGAAAAGAAGTAAGGAAACTGCCGTGAGACCCCTGATGGAGAGCGCCCCCAACGGGTCCAACACTGAGGGGCGCACTTACTTACACTTGTGTCTCCTACGCCGGTCTAAGGAGACCATATAAGAGCAGAACAAGTATTACTAGGCGCCAACTCTCCACACAGTTGTATCTGCTGGCATCTCCGTGCGCCAGACTGAAGCCCGCCAGCTGCCCGCCAGCTGCCCGCCAGCTGCCAGCGGGGGAGGTTTCACCTATTAAGCCAGTGTTTGACATGAATCATGGTAAATTTGACATGCTGTAGCCCCCCCAACACTTGGCTTTGGATGCCATTACTGGTTGTCACGGATACGAGGCTTACAGGTCCGACAGTCATCGACCTGTGTGGTACGGCACCAGGGGCAGGCCACAGGGTCAACTTCGTTCCAGCTCCCCGGATCCTGCACTCCTGCAAGGTGAACCCAAATCACCCCCTGCACAGCCTAACGCTCCCCAACACCCCTCGCTGCCTCTGCTGACCGTTTCCCACGGGTCTGCCACCTCTGTCTCCACCAGCCGACACACAATTCGGGGCTATGGATCCCTTAAAGCATTCAAAAACGACTAATAAAGTAATATTCCAAGAAGGTCAGCAGGGATTAGATAGAAATATACAAGAGGAGAGATTTACATAAAGGGGAGGAGCTACAAATGCAAATAGTATAAAACAAAAAGGGATAAAGTAAGAGAAAACACCAGTCTATGAAGTTGTTTCACAGAGTCCTGGGGGGAGGAGGAGCACACGGAACAGGGGACAGGCCAGCCATCGATGGGAATGCCCAGGATAGGTGCAGATCTTCGGGATAGCAAACCAATGTAACACTGCAGCTGTATAAGTCCAGGAGGCCCTCCAAGAGGAAAGCTGCGGCCACCGTGAGACATAAGAGTGATCCTCCTCTTAGTAGTTACCAAACATGATATGAGACGAGTGGGGGATGGGTATCGGAGGGGCAGTGGGACAAGTGATACCAAACATGATATGAGACGAGTGGGGGATGGGTATCGGAGGGGCAGTGGGACAAGTGATACCAAACATGATATGAGACGAGTGGGGGATGGGTATCGGAGGGGCAGTGGGACAAGTGATACCAAACATGATATGAGACGAGTGGGGGATGGGTATCGGAGGGGCAGTGGGACAAGTGATACCAAACATGATATGAGACGAGTGGGGGATGGGTATCGGAGGGGCAGTGGGACAAGTGATACCAAACATGATATGAGACAAGTGGGGGATGCGTATCGGAGGGGCAGTGAGACAAATCATACCAAACATGATATGAGACAAGTGGGGGATGCGTATCGGAGGGGCAGTGAGACAAATCATACCAAACATGATATGAGACAAGTGGGGGATGGGTATCGGAGGGGCAGTGGGACAAGTGATACAAAACATGATATGAGACAAGTGGGGGATGGGTATCGGAGGGGCAGTGAGACAAGTGATACAAAACATGATATGAGACAAGTGGGGGATGGGTATCGGAGGGGCAGTGGGACAAGTGATACCCAACATGATATGAGACAAGTGGGGGATGGGTATCGGAGGGGCAGTGGGACAAGTGATACCCAACATGATATGAGACAAGTGGGGGATGGGTATCGGAGGGGCAGTGGGACAAGTGATACCAAACATGATATGAGACAAGTGGGGGATGGGTATCGGAGGGGCAGTGGGACAAGTGATACCCAACATGATATGAGACAAGTGATACCCAACATGATATGAGACAAGTGGGGGATGGGTATCGGAGGGGCAGTGAGACAAGTGATACCCAACATGATATGAGACAAGTGGGGGATGGGTATTGGAGGGGCAGTGGGACAAGTGATACCAAACATGATATGAGACAAGTGATACCAAACATGATATGAGACAAGTGGGGGATGGGTATCGGAGGGGCAGTGAGACAAGTGATACCCAACATGATATGAGACAAGTGGGGGATGGGTATCGGAGGGGCAGTGAGACAAGTGATACCCAACATGATATGAGACAAGTGGGGGATGGGTATCGGAGGGGCAGTGGGACAAGTGATACCCAACATGATATGAGACAAGTGGGGGATGGGTATCGGAGGGGCAGTGGGACAAGTGATACCAAACATGATATGAGACAAGTGATACCCAACATGATATGAGACAAGTGGGGGATGGGTATCGGAGGGGCAGTGAGACAAGTGATACCCAACATGATATGAGACAAGTGGGGGATGCGTATCGGAGGGGCAGTGGGACAAGTGATACCAAACATGATATGAGACAAGTGGGGGATGGGTATCGGAGGGGCAGTGGGACAAGTGATACCCAACATGATATGAGACAAGTGATACCCAACATGATATGAGACAAGTGATACCCAACATGATATGAGACAAGTGGGGGATGGGTATCGGAGGGGCAGTGAGACTAGTGATACCCAACATGATATGAGACAAGTGGGGGATGCGTATCGGAGGGGCAGTGGGACAAGTGATACCAAACATGATATGAGACAAGTGGGGGATGGGTATCGGAGGGGCAGTGGGACAAGTGATACCCAACATGATATGAGACAAGTGGGGGATGGGTATCGGAGGGGCAGTGGGACAAGTGATACCCAACATGATATGAGACAAGTGGGGGATGGGTATCGGAGGGGCAGTGGGACAAGTGATACCAAACATGATATGAGACAAGTGGGGGATGGGTATCGGAGGGGCAGTGGGACAAGTGATACCCAACATGATATGAGACAAGTGATACCCAACATGATATGAGACAAGTGGGGGATGGGTATCGGAGGGGCAGTGAGACAAGTGATACCCAACATGATATGAGACAAGTGGGGGATGGGTATTGGAGGGGCAGTGGGACAAGTGATACCAAACATGATATGAGACAAGTGATACCAAACATGATATGAGACAAGTGGGGGATGGGTATCGGAGGGGCAGTGGGACAAGTGATACCCAACATGATATGAGACAAGTGGGGGATGGGTATCGGAGGGGCAGTGAGACAAGTGATACCCAACATGATATGAGACAAGTGGGGGATGGGTATCGGAGGGGCAGTGAGACAAGTGATACCCAACATGATATGAGACAAGTGGGGGATGGGTATCGGAGGGGCAGTGGGACAAGTGATACCCAACATGATATGAGACAAGTGGGGGATGGGTATCGGAGGGGCAGTGAGACAAGTGATACCCAACATGATATGAGACAAGTGGGGGATGGGTATCGGAGGGGCAGTGGGACAAGTGATACCCAACATGATATGAGACAAGTGGGGGATGGGTATCGGAGGGGCAGTGGGACAAGTGATACCAAACATGATATGAGACAAGTGATACCCAACATGATATGAGACAAGTGGGGGATGCGTATCGGAGGGGCAGTGGGACAAGTGATACCAAACATGATATGAGACAAGTGGGGGATGCGTATCGGAGGGGCAGTGGGACAAGTGATACCCAACATGATATGAGACAAGTGATACCCAACATGATATGAGACAAGTGATACCAAACATGATATGAGACAAGTGGGGGATGGGTATCGGAGGGGCAGTGAGACTAGTGATACCCAACATGATATGAGACAAGTGGGGGATGCGTATCGGAGGGGCAGTGGGACAAGTGATACCAAACATGATATGAGACAAGTGGGGGATGGGTATCGGAGGGGCAGTGGGACAAGTGATACCCAACATGATATGAGACAAGTGGGGGATGGGTATCGGAGGGGCAGTGGGACAAGTGATACCCAACATGATATGAGACAAGTGGGGGATGGGTATTGGAGGGGCAGTGAGACAAATCATACCAAACATGATATGAGACAAGTGGGGGATGGGTATCGGAGGGGCAGTGAGACTAGTGATACCCAACATGATATGAGACAAGTGGGGGATGCGTATCGGAGGGGCAGTGGGACAAGTGATACCAAACATGATATGAGACAAGTGGGGGATGGGTATCGGAGGGGCAGTGGGACAAGTGATACCCAACATGATATGAGACAAGTGGGGGATGGGTATCGGAGGGGCAGTGGGACAAGTGATACCCAACATGATATGAGACAAGTGGGGGATGGGTATCGGAGGGGCAGTGAGACAAGTGATACCCAACATGATATGAGACAAGTGGGGGATGGGTATCGGAGGGGCAGTGGGACAAGTGATACCAAACATGATATGAGACAAGTGGGGGATGGGTATCGGAGGGGCAGTGAGACAAGTGATACCAAACATGATATGAGACAAGTGGGGGATGGGTATCGGAGGGGCAGTGGGACAAGTGATACCCAACATGATATGAGACGAGTGGGGGATGGGTATCGGAGGGGCAGTGAGACAAATCATACCCAACATGATATGAGACAAGTGGGGGATGGGTATCGGAGGGGCAGTGGGACAAGTGATACCCAACATGATATGAGACAAGTGGGGGATGGGTATCGGAGGGGCAGTGGGACAAGTGATACCAAACATGATATGAGACAAGTGGGGGATGGGTATCGGAGGGGCAGTGAGACAAGTGATACCCAACATGATATGAGACAAGTGGGGGATGGGTATCGGAGGGGCAGTGAGACTAGTGATACCAAACATGATATGAGACAAGTGGGGGATGGGTATCGGAGGGGCAGTGAGACAATATGATCTCCTGCAATTGGCTAATTTCATTATCACTGCAACAAAGGGTTTCCTTGCTGGTCCCAAGAAGAGTAGATGCCCTCCGGTAGAGGTGTGAAGGCAGTGCAATGAATATAGATGAGCTTATTGGCAGGATACTTAGATCCACTTCACTTTCCCCGGACCAGGAAGGGGGCGGATTGACGCAGATACAAGGGTGCGATCTGCAGTATTATTTCGTCACATTGGTCTTTTGTTTAAGGAGACAGGGCCACGAGCCATAAAATGTGCCACGTTTGCTAATAGTATCTACCGTTTTCAGTGTAATGTATGCCAGCCATGAGTTGGCATCGGAAAGAGAACGGTGCCTACTGTACCCAGAGTGTTGTGACGGATGTATCCTCCCACATACTCGATTTTGGGAGCTTTGATGCAGTTTGTGCCGTTTACACTCTTGACCATCTCCCTCCTGATATCTGCTTCCTGAAGCCAACGGGCATCCCCTCACCCCACTGCAGCACACACAATGGCATGCACCATGTGGACGAGCTTTGGACGTGTTTTACTGCTTCTGCGACAATTTCAAAATATGTGAAGCGAAAGCGGTGTGACTGCAAGGAGCCCTAAAATGCAGCAGATTTATTAAAGCGGCGTGACTGCAAGGAGCCCTAAAATGCAGCAGATTTATTAAAGCGGCGTGACTACAAGGAGCCCTAAAATGCAGCAGATTTATTAAAGCGGCGTGGCTACAAGGAGCCCTAAAATGCAGCAGATTTATTAAAGCGGCGTGACTACAAGGAGCCCTAAAATGCAGCAGATTTATTAAAGCGGCGTGACTACAAGGAGCCCTAAAATGCAGCAGATTTATTAAAGCGGCGTGGCTACAAGGAGCCCTAAAATGCAGCAGATTTATTAAAGCGGCGTGACTGCAAGGAGCCCTAAAATGCAGCAGATTTATTAAAGCGGCGTGACTGCAAGGAGCCCTAAAATGCAGCAGATTTATTAAAGCGGCGTGACTGCAAGGAGCCCTAAAATGCAGCAGATTTATTAAAGCGGCGTGACTGCAAGGAGCCCTAAAATGCAGCAGATTTATTAAAGCGGCGTGACTGCAAGGAGCCCTAAAATGCAGCAGATTTATTAAAGCGGCGTGACTGCAAGGAGCCCTAAAATGCAGCAGATTTATTAAAGCGGCGTGACTGCAAGGAGCCCTAAAATGCAGCAGATTTATTAAAGCGGCGTGACTACAAGGAGCCCTAAAATGCAGCAGATTTATTAAAGCGGCGTGACTGCAAGGAGCCCTAAAATGCAGCAGATTTATTAAAGCGGCGTGACTGCAAGGAGCCCTAAAATGCAGCAGATTTATTAAAGCGGCGTGACTGCAAGGAGCCCTAAAATGCAGCAGATTTATTAAAGCGGCGTGACTGCAAGGAGCCCTAAAATGCAGCAGATTTATTAAAGCGGCGTGACTACAAGGAGCCCTAAAATGCAGCAGATTTATTAAAGCGGCGTGACTGCAAGGAGCCCTAAAATGCAGCAGATTTATTAAAGCGGCGTGACTGCAAGGAGCCCTAAAATGCAGCAGATTTATTAAAGCGGCGTGGCTACAAGGAGCCCTAAAATGCAGCAGATTTATTAAAGCGGCGTGACTGCAAGGAGCCCTAAAATGCAGCAGATTTATTAAAGCGGCGTGACTGCAAGGAGCCCTAAAATGCAGCAGATTTATTAAAGCGGCGTGACTGCAAGGAGCCCTAAAATGCAGCAGATTTATTAAAGCGGCGTGACTGCAAGGAGCCCTAAAATGCAGCAGATTTATTAAAGCGGCGTGACTGCAAGGAGCCCTAAAATGCAGCAGATTTATTAAAGCGGCGTGACTGCAAGGAGCCCTAAAATGCAGCAGATTTATTAAAGCGGCGTGACTGCAAGGAGCCCTAAAATGCAGCAGATTTATTAAAGCGGCGTGACTACAAGGAGCCCTAAAATGCAGCAGATTTATTAAAGCGGCGTGACTGCAAGGAGCCCTAAAATGCAGCAGATTTATTAAAGCGGCGTGACTGCAAGGAGCCCTAAAATGCAGCAGATTTATTAAAGCGGCGTGACTGCAAGGAGCCCTAAAATGCAGCAGATTTATTAAAGCGGCGTGACTGCAAGGAGCCCTAAAATGCAGCAGATTTATTAAAGCGGCGTGACTACAAGGAGCCCTAAAATGCAGCAGATTTATTAAAGCGGCGTGACTGCAAGGAGCCCTAAAATGCAGCAGATTTATTAAAGCGGCGTGACTGCAAGGAGCCCTAAAATGCAGCAGATTTATTAAAGCGGCGTGGCTACAAGGAGCCCTAAAATGCAGCAGATTTATTAAAGCGGCGTGACTGCAAGGAGCCCTAAAATGCAGCAGATTTATTAAAGCGGCGTGACTACAAGGAGCCCTAAAATGCAGCAGATTTATTAAAGCGGCGTGACTGCAAGGAGCCCTAAAATGCAGCAGATTTATTAAAGCGGCGTGACTGCAAGGAGCCCTAAAATGCAGCAGATTTATTAAAGCGGCGTGACTGCAAGGAGCCCTAAAATGCAGCAGATTTATTAAAGCGGCGTGACTGCAAGGAGCCCTAAAATGCAGCAGATTTATTAAAGCGGCGTGACTACAAGGAGCCCTAAAATGCAGCAGATTTATTAAAGCGGCGTGACTGCAAGGAGCCCTAAAATGCAGCAGATTTATTAAAGCGGCGTGACTGCAAGGAGCCCTAAAATGCAGCAGATTTATTAAAGCGGCGTGGCTACAAGGAGCCCTAAAATGCAGCAGATTTATTAAAGCGGCGTGACTGCAAGGAGCCCTAAAATGCAGCAGATTTATTAAAGCGGCGTGGCTACAAGGAGCCCTAAAATGCAGCAGATTTATTAAAGCGGCGTGGCTACAAGGAGCCCTAAAATGCAGCAGATTTATTAAAGCGGCGTGGCTACAAGGAGCCCTAAAATGCAGCAGATTTATTAAAGCGGCGTGACTGCAAGGAGCCCTAAAATGCAGCAGATTTATTAAAGCGGCGTGACTGCAAGGAGCCCTAAAATGCAGCAGATTTATTAAAGCGGCGTGACTGCAAGGAGCCCTAAAATGCAGCAGATTTATTAAAGCGGCGTGACTGCAAGGAGCCCTAAAATGCAGCAGATTTATTAAAGCGGCGTGACTGCAAGGAGCCCTAAAATGCAGCAGATTTATTAAAGCGGCGTGACTACAAGGAGCCCTAAAATGCAGCAGATTTATTAAAGCGGCGTGACTACAAGGAGCCCTAAAATGCAGCAGATTTATTAAAGCGGCGTGACTGCAAGGAGCCCTAAAATGCAGCAGATTTATTAAAGCGGCGTGACTGCAAGGAGCCCTAAAATGCAGCAGATTTATTAAAGCGGCGTGACTGCAAGGAGCCCTAAAATGCAGCAGATTTATTAAAGCGGCGTGACTGCAAGGAGCCCTAAAATGCAGCAGATTTATTAAAGCGGCGTGACTACAAGGAGCCCTAAAATGCAGCAGATTTATTAAAGCGGCGTGACTGCAAGGAGCCCTAAAATGCAGCAGATTTATTAAAGCGGCGTGACTGCAAGGAGCCCTAAAATGCAGCAGATTTATTAAAGCGGCGTGACTGCAAGGAGCCCTAAAATGCAGCAGATTTATTAAAGCGGCGTGACTGCAAGGAGCCCTAAAATGCAGCAGATTTATTAAAGCGGCGTGACTGCAAGGAGCCCTAAAATGCAGCAGATTTATTAAAGCGGCGTGGCTACAAGGAGCCCTAAAATGCAGCAGATTTATTAAAGCGGCGTGACTGCAAGGAGCCCTAAAATGCAGCAGATTTATTAAAGCGGCGTGACTACAAGGAGCCCTAAAATGCAGCAGATTTATTAAAGCGGCGTGACTGCAAGGAGCCCTAAAATGCAGCAGATTTATTAAAGCGGCGTGACTGCAAGGAGCCCTAAAATGCAGCAGATTTATTAAAGCGGCGTGACTGCAAGGAGCCCTAAAATGCAGCAGATTTATTAAAGCGGCGTGACTGCAAGGAGCCCTAAAATGCAGCAGATTTATTAAAGCGGCGTGACTACAAGGAGCCCTAAAATGCAGCAGATTTATTAAAGCGGCGTGACTGCAAGGAGCCCTAAAATGCAGCAGATTTATTAAAGCGGCGTGACTGCAAGGAGCCCTAAAATGCAGCAGATTTATTAAAGCGGCGTGGCTACAAGGAGCCCTAAAATGCAGCAGATTTATTAAAGCGGCGTGACTGCAAGGAGCCCTAAAATGCAGCAGATTTATTAAAGCGGCGTGGCTACAAGGAGCCCTAAAATGCAGCAGATTTATTAAAGCGGCGTGGCTACAAGGAGCCCTAAAATGCAGCAGATTTATTAAAGCGGCGTGGCTACAAGGAGCCCTAAAATGCAGCAGATTTATTAAAGCGGCGTGACTGCAAGGAGCCCTAAAATGCAGCAGATTTATTAAAGCGGCGTGACTGCAAGGAGCCCTAAAATGCAGCAGATTTATTAAAGCGGCGTGACTGCAAGGAGCCCTAAAATGCAGCAGATTTATTAAAGCGGCGTGACTGCAAGGAGCCCTAAAATGCAGCAGATTTATTAAAGCGGCGTGACTGCAAGGAGCCCTAAAATGCAGCAGATTTATTAAAGCGGCGTGACTACAAGGAGCCCTAAAATGCAGCAGATTTATTAAAGCGGCTTGACTACAAGGAGCCCTAAAATGCAGCAGATTTATTAAAGCGGCGTGACTGCAAGGAGCCCTAAAATGCAGCAGATTTATTAAAGCGGCGTGACTACAAGGAGCCCTAAAATGCAGCAGATTTATTAAAGCGGCGTGACTGCAAGGAGCCCTAAAATGCAGCAGATTTATTAAAGCGGCGTGACTGCAAGGAGCCCTAAAATGCAGCAGATTTATTAAAGCGGCGTGACTGCAAGGAGCCCTAAAATGCAGCAGATTTATTAAAGCGGCGTGACTGCAAGGAGCCCTAAAATGCAGCAGATTTATTAAAGCGGCGTGACTGCAAGGAGCCCTAAAATGCAGCAGATTTATTAAAGCGGCGTGACTGCAAGGAGCCCTAAAATGCAGCAGATTTATTAAAGCGGCGTGACTGCAAGGAGCCCTAAAATGCAGCAGATTTATTAAAGCGGCGTGACTGCAAGGAGCCCTAAAATGCAGCAGATTTATTAAAGCGGCGTGGCTACAAGGAGCCCTAAAATGCAGCAGATTTATTAAAGCGGCGTGACTGCAAGGAGCCCTAAAATGCAGCAGATTTATTAAAGCGGCGTGGCTACAAGGAGCCCTAAAATGCAGCAGATTTATTAAAGCGGCGTGACTGCAAGGAGCCCTAAAATGCAGCAGATTTATTAAAGCGGCGTGACTGCAAGGAGCCCTAAAATGCAGCAGATTTATTAAAGCGGCGTGACTACAAGGAGCCCTAAAATTCAGCAGATTTATTAAAGCGGCGTGACTGCAAGGAGCCCTAAAATGCAGCAGATTTATTAAAGCGGCGTGACTGCAAGGAGCCCTAAAATGCAGCAGATTTATTAAAGCGGCGTGACTGCAAGGAGCCCTAAAATGCAGCAGATTTATTAAAGCGGCGTGACTGCAAGGAGCCCTAAAATGCAGCAGATTTATTAAAGCGGCGTGACTGCAAGGAGCCCTAAAATGCAGCAGATTTATTAAAGCGGCGTGACTACAAGGAGCCCTAAAATGCAGCAGATTTATTAAAGCGGCGTGACTGCAAGGAGCCCTAAAATGCAGCAGATTTATTAAAGCGGCGTGACTGCAAGGAGCCCTAAAATGCAGCAGATTTATTAAAGCGGCGTGGCTACAAGGAGCCCTAAAATGCAGCAGATTTATTAAAGCGGCGTGACTGCAAGGAGCCCTAAAATGCAGCAGATTTATTAAAGCGGCGTGGCTACAAGGAGCCCTAAAATGCAGCAGATTTATTAAAGCGGCGTGGCTACAAGGAGCCCTAAAATGCAGCAGATTTATTAAAGCGGCGTGACTACAAGGAGCCCTAAAATGCAGCAGATTTATTAAAGCGGCGTGACTACAAGGAGCCCTAAAATGCAGCAGATTTATTAAAGCGGCGTGACTGCAAGGAGCCCTAAAATGCAGCAGATTTATTAAAGCGGCGTGACTGCAAGGAGCCCTAAAATGCAGCAGATTTATTAAAGCGGCGTGGCTACAAGGAGCCCTAAAATGCAGCAGATTTATTAAAGCGGCGTGACTGCAAGGAGCCCTAAAATGCAGCAGATTTATTAAAGCGGCGTGGCTACAAGGAGCCCTAAAATGCAGCAGATTTATTAAAGCGGCGTGGCTACAAGGAGCCCTAAAATGCAGCAGATTTATTAAAGCGGCGTGGCTGCAAGGAGCCCTAAAATGCAGCAGATTTATTAAAGCGGCGTGGCTACAAGGAGCCCTAAAATGCAGCAGATTTATTAAAGCGGCGTGACTGCAAGGAGCCCTAAAATGCAGCAGATTTATTAAAGCGGCGTGACTGCAAGGAGCCCTAAAATGCAGCAGATTTATTAAAGCGGCGTGGCTACAAGGAGCCCTAAAATGCAGCAGATTTATTAAAGCGGCGTGACTGCAAGGAGCCCTAAAATGCAGCAGATTTATTAAAGCGGCTTCCTTTCTTGTGGCTTGTTATTACTGTAAGCGTGCTCAGTTCATAACATTGGTGTAAAGAGGAGAATAGTGTTTCACATGTCCAGAAAATGGCATCCTTTATATTATAGCATGTGCGCCATTTTTGTCAGCTCGTAAATTCAGGCATCCTATGACATACTGATACGTCTCCCAGACTCCGTCCTTCACACATTCTGACTACCCTAGTTCCAAAAAAGTTGGGTGCTGCAAAAAATGTAAATAAATCTAGAATGAAATGATCTGGAAGCCTCATCTAACCAGATTGGATTCCCCATAGAACATAGAGCATACCGGATAAGGGGGGAGGGGGAGGGGGGGGGGGGGATTTCCATTTCACTTGCAACTCGTACAAATTGATGGCAGAAATAGATCTCTCAGTAGTTGGGCCAGAGGTCACAGAAAGCTGGTGTGCCAATGGACTACTGAGTCACGACTCTCTATAGAGCATGTTAGAGATGCCGAGTCTCTCAGGAGTAAAGATGGTTTACTGAAAAACTGCATCTAAAAATTGTGGAATCATTTCAAAAACCTGTTCCTGAAGGTAAAGTTGTGAAGACGTTAAATATCCACCATCTAGATAATATCAAGAGATCCAGAGAGTCTGCAGAAATTCACGAGCACAAGGGAGAAGGCCAAGGGTCAGTATTGGATGCTGGAGAGGCTGACGTGCTTACAGGGAGGGTAGGCTCGGCCCCGACCCAACGTCTGGCAGATCTGTTGCTGACATCAATTTTCAAATGTAATGAAAACTGCCCCCCCCCCCTCTGAAATGTTCTGTGGGAAATACAATCTGGTGAGATGAGATTTCCAAATCATTTCATTCTTTTTTCTTTATATTTAATGACATTTTACACAGCAGCCCAACTTTTTTTGGGATCGGGGTTGTATTTGCATGTACTTTCTTTAGTAAATCTTAAAGTGACCTCAATTAATGGTACTTTCTTAGGAACTGCCAGAAAACGAAGTGCTGCACCCTCCTCTGAGTATCTGTGTGGTGGACTGGAGGGCGTTTGGCCGTAGTACGCTAGTTGGGACACACATGATCAACTGTTTGAAGCAGTTTTTGTATAAACCTACTGAAGTGGACCTCCCGGCACTACCAGAGGCTGAAGAAGCTCCTACTAAAAGTGGTGAGAAGCTCCTGTAGGCAAGGGTACTGCTATACGGGTACAGATGTAGCTGTCAGACCAGGGCCCTGGTGGCTGACGTCCCTTCCTGTTACATCAGAAGACATATGTCGGTCCATAACCTCTAGGAACCATGCAAAATCCTACTCAGCACACATACACAGAGCACACTATAGAAGAGAGATTGTATGTCTTCAAGAGACTAGGTCAAGAAATTGGCTTTGAACGCAGGCCAATCTGAGGGTCAACATAATATGGAGGCAGAGCATGTGGTGCTATGGGGCACTTGGAGAAAGAGCATACTGGTTGGTCCCATAACCTTCATATGTGCTGAACCACCTCTTCTGAGAAACTTATCAAGTGAGGGGGTAGATAGGGAGGTTACCAAGGGTCATAGAAGGGGAAGACCAGCACCATAATCAGGGGCCTATCTTCAAAATTTGCTATCTCCAATCTTCTATGTATACCACTGTGCAAGCCATACACAATGGCCAGATGTACTACCGTAATTATGGTACACTTGTGTAGTCAATCTATAGCACACATAGGGGGTTAGAAACCTTTATGGTGGAGCCCCAGAATTATCTTCTTATGTTCTAATTATATGAGGAGAACTAAAGTAAAAAGTCCAACAAGTTGGATAACCATGATGAATTTTTGTCACCTCAGTATTTGAACATGAAAATTTTCATTCTTTTTGCTCATATGTACAATATTTGCCAATACTGAATGTACTTCTAGCTTCAGCTGCTCCTCAGCCTGATCCTCCTACCCAGCAAGAACCAACAGATCATGTGTACGTAGATGTGGAGTCAATAGTTCCTCAAGAGACTCCTCCAGGAACATCTCCATCCCCATCTCCAGTTCCACCATCAGGTCCTTCTCTGGATCCAGCTGCTGCCTCCCTCCTTGATCCAAGTACTGCACCTATGGATCCGGCATCTCCTCCACTTGCGACACAACAGCATGGTCCAACCCAAGATGGAGCCAAATCAAGATCCTCAATGGCAACGTTTAAGTCTCCCTTAAAGAAGGACACTAAACAGAAGGTAATAACCTCTTGTGCCGACCTCCTCTGGCTGGTTGTGATTATGGATGGTCATACATAAGATGGCTAAAACTTTCATTTCATGTATGTCAACACCTGTAGATAGTAGGGCACCATTATCCACATATACCAGTGTTTCCCAACTCCACACCAACAGGTCATGTTCTCAGGACTTCCTCGGTGCTGCACAGGTGATGGAATTATTGTCGGTGCCTCAGACATTGCCACAGGTGTTTTTACTATAGGAGATCCTGAAAACCTGACCTGTTGGGGGTGCTGAGGATGGGAGGTGGGAAACACTGACATGTTCTGTGGGCTGTGTGAACCTTCTCATAACTCTCCTCGACCACAGTCATAGTAATGACAGGATGAGCATCGTTCTAGTGCATCATTCTGACTGCATGATAGCCAGGAAAGGGACCCTAAGCTTTCACTGTCTCATTCAGGGTGCAGGTGGTCTCTCTGGGACCACCCTGATGCCCCCGCCAGGCACCATGACACCAGTATTATACACCATTGCTGACATTTTATTTATTTTCCCTCACAGGAACTGGTGAGAGGGTCCACGAGACGCTCCACTAAAAAAAAGAAGAGGACAATAGCTGATGAGTCTGCAGAGAACGTCATAGACTGGTGGTCAAAGTACTACGCGTCCCTGGAAAAGATGCAGAAGGTGCGTACTGCCTGTGGAAACTATATAGAAGCCCCCAGGGTGGAGCATCAGAGTAAGTGAAAGCTCCGGGATCCCAATGTCAGGGGGCCCCAGCTATCCTGTACCCCTCACACTGACTTCTAGAACTCCTGGGATTGCGGTATGTAAATGAAGTGGCGCTGCCTCAGGGGCTGGCTTGGGAATGCCCACATCTGTAGAGGCTGTGATGTGACATCTTGTGAGGATGATGGACACTGGCCAGGGCAGAGAGACGTGAATTACCGGAGGTGAGGTGAAGCATGATGGTGCCAGGCGGACGGTACATTCCAGTTCTGAAATGATGTGCACAATTACCATGATCCATCCACAGCATCTCATGTGTGCCAGGAAGACTTCATAGAAGGCATTACCACCCACGGTGGATGGGGCACTGGTCACCCACGGGTGCTTAATGATGGCAAGTGGCGGCATCTGGCTAGAATTGTTTATGCATCCAGAATTGGTTGGAGGAGCATTCAGAAAAGTTTCTGCAATTGGCACGGCCTTTAGGTTCAACTGACATGAGCCCAGTTGAGTATTGATGGAATGTGGTGATGTCTATTCACACCTCGGAGCTGTGGGGGGCCATTCAGACAGCTTAACATCCCTCCAGTCCTCTTACCTCCACTTGTGTTGCCACACTTCACCGGACTAGAGGGGGTCCTACCCAATATTAGTTCCTGGCCCCGGACTATTGGCATGTCAGTGCATAGTACTGGTGTCTGTTTATGTCTTTAGGTCCCTGGAGGGGGATTCTCAGCTTATCACCTATTCACAGGGTAGTTGACAAGTGTCTGGTGGTGGTCTGAATACCAGGACCGTCTTGATCATGAGAATGGTAGTCCAGTGCTCCTTGTTTGAATGGAGTAGTTGACAAGCATGTGCATAGTCATGACATTAATCTATGGGACTGCCGGAGATAGCCGTGGGGTGTACCTTGCCATCGGTGGCCCCATAGAATTTGAATTGAGCGGCACTCGCTGTTCCTCATCTCTTGTCTGGGGTGGAGTGTGGTAATAAAGAGCATCTCTCTCCCTGGAGGGATGTCCTGTATTACACAGACATTGATATGAATGGGCGCTGTGTAATACCTAATTCCGCCTGTGGAGGCGCTGCAGGGAAGCTAAACACTTACTGCCAGGTTTGTGACCAGCATATTGTCAAAGGACCCTTATAACTAGTAGGGATTGTCTAAGGAACAGATAAAAACATTGGCCCCTCCTCCTGTCATTATTACTCACTCTGATTGGCTGCTCATTAATATCAGGTGAAGCTGCCAGAGTAATACGATATTACAGAGCGCTGTGTCTCTTGCGTCAGTGGATTCATTTACCGCTCATTAAATAACTTCCAGGAGACGTAAGTTCATTAAGCGAAGAACTTATTAAAGTGTTTAGCGATTAACTATGTGGTGCTTCTCCGCGTATAAATGGTGGCCGCCATAACTCACCGCTTCATTATTACTTCATGGCGATGAGCTGCCGGAACATGTAATTACAGGCGCAAGAGAAGGACTACTAGAACCAAACTATCCCTCACAGAGACACTGGCAGGCTCTGAGGACAACAGCGCCACCTCAGGGTGTGGGGTAACTGAGAAGTGGGCTGATACTGCCTATATAAGCTCACACAGCAGAATAGTGAGTGCAGCTCTGGAGTATAATACAGGATGTAACTCAGGAGCAGTACAGGATAAGTAATGTATGTACACAGTGACTCCACCAGCAGAATAGTGAGTGCAGCTCTGGAGTATAATACAGGATGTAACTCAGGAGCAGTACAGGATAAGTAATGTATGTACACAGTGACTCCACCAGCAGAATAGTGAGTGCAGCTCTGGAGTATAATACAGATGTAACTCAGGATCAGTACAGGATAAGTAATGTATGTACAGAGTGACTCCACCAGCAGAATAGTGAGTGCAGCTCTGGGGTATAATACAGGATGTAACTCAGGAGCAGTACAGGATAAGTAATGTATGTACACAGTGACTCCAGCAGCAGAATAGTGAGTGCAGCTCTGGAGTATAATACAGGATGTAACTCAGGATCAGTACAGGATAAGTAATGTATGTACACAGTGACTCCACCAGCAGCAGAATAGTGAGTGCAGCTCTGGAGTATAATACAGGATGTAACTCAGGATCAGTACAGGATAAGTAATGTATGTACACAGTGACTCCACCAGCAGAATAGTGAGTGCAGCTCTGCAGTATAATACAGGATGTAATTCAGGATCAGTACAGGATAAATAATGTATGTACACAGTGACTCCAGCAGCAGAATAGTGAGTGCAGCTCTGGGGTATAATACAGGATGTAACTCAGGATCAGTACAGGATACGTAATGTATGTACACAGTGACTCCACCAGCAGAATAGTGAGTGCAGCTCTGGAGTATAATAAAGGATGTAACTCAGGATCAGTACAGGATAAGTAATGTATGTGCACAGTGACTCCACCAGCAGAATAGTGAGTGCAGCTCTGGGGTATAATACAGGATGTAACTCAGGATCAGTACAGGATAAGTAATGTATGTACACAGTGACTCCACCAGCAGAATAGCGAGTACAGCTCTGCAGTATAATACAGGATGTAACTCAGGATCAGTACAGGATAAATAATGTATGTACACAGTGACTCCACCAGCAGAATACTGAGTGCAGCTCTGGGGTATAATACAGGATGTAACTCAGGATCAGTACAGGATAAGTAATGTATGTACACAGTGACTCCACCAGCAGAATAGTGAGTGCAGCTCTGGAGTATAATACAGGATGTAACTCAGGATCAGTACAGGATAAGTAATGTATGTGCACAGTGACTCCACCAGCAGAATAGTGAGTGCAGCTCTGGGGTATAATACAGGATGTAACTCAGGATCAGTACAGGATAAGTAATGTATGTACACAGTGACTCCACCAGCAGAATAGTGAGTGCAGCTCTGGGGTATAATACAGGATGTAACTCAGGAGCAGTACAGGATAAGTAATGTATGTACACAGTGACTCCACCAGCAGAATAGTGAGTGCAGCTCTGGGGTATAATACAGGATGTAACTCAGGAGCAGTACAGGATAAGTAATGTATGTACACAGTGACTCCACCAGCAGAATAGTGAGTGCAGCTCTGGAGTATAATACAGGATGTAACTCGGGATCAGTACAGGATAAGTAATGTATGTGCACAGTGACTCCACCAGCAGAATAGTGAGTGCAGCTCTGGAGTATAATACAGGATGTAACTCAGGATCAGTACAGGATAAGTAATGTATGTACACAGTGACTCCACCAGCAGAATAGTGAGTGCAGCTCTAGGGTATAATACAGGATGTAACTCAGGATCAGTACAGGATAAGTAATGTATGTACACAGTGACTCCACCAGCAGAATAGTGAGTGCAGCTCTGGGGTATAATACAGGATGTAACTCAGGATCAGTACAGGATAAGTAATGTATGTACACAGTGACTCCACCAGCAGAATAGTGAGTGCAGCTCTGGGGTATAATACAGGATGTAAAAAGGAGCAGTACAGGATAAGTAACTTCCATTCTGCTGCACATTTTTTTCCTGTAAAAAACAAAATAATCGGACCCCTAACAGAAGAGAAGTAAAGTGAAAGCTTAACATCTCTAAAAAAACAAATTGAAATCAATGGAGCAAAAACTCGAATTCTTCATTTCTCATTTAACTCAGTTTTTCTGGTCCCAAAGCAGAACAGAGAAACAGAATTGTGCATGAAGTTCTCACAGTTGTGAATGAGCCCCCATGCCCGTGTATCTGCTCTTCTTGTAAAGTATGCCTTCATGCCGCCGGGTGCGGACAGTGAGGAGACGCTGGCTGGGATGGAAACATCAAGTCGCCTTTTTCTATTTCATACAGCATTTTGCCAAATAGTAACATTTTTAATGTCTGCTCTGCAGTTTTCCTGCACCTTAAAGTGTACCTCCGCTTTCCACGGCTCTTCTAGCTGACAGCTTCTCCTTACCTCTCATTCGCTGCAGTCTTACCCTGTTTATTGCCTGTTAAGTTCTGATTTTCAGGTTGTCTTTCCCATTTTTCTGTTGCTCTGCTGTTTACATTCTACTTTTCTGGAGGGAGCGTCTAGTAAGCCTAGCATTCTGCCAGTAGTGCCCTGTCCTGGAGTTCCTTGCCTTACCTTCCTATGATGCACTGCACTGTCTCTGGTCCAATCAGCAGGAAGGCCGTAACTGCCTAGCTTTACTAGGATGATTTAGGCATTAATAGACATTCTGGCCAAATGGTTGGTACACCCATTATAATGTGTGTGTAATGTGTGCAGAGATATATGCCTATTGTCACTTGTCGGTCACAACAGCGTTGTGGCATGGTCGCCTCGACGCAGGCCAAGACCTGTCACCTTGTTATGCAGGACAAGGGTTAATGCTCCATGTGCAGAGTCTGCTAGTTCTGTCTGCCTTTGCTGCATGGATGCATGCTGGATTAGTCATGCCTGGGAGAAGGTTGGAGGTGTGCTTCTCTAATTGCTACACTAGTCATCAGGTGTGGAGTAGCTTTATATTCTCACCCCTCCTTGTGCTCAGTGCTGCTTATTCAGCTCCATAGAAGAGTAGTGAGAGTGGAGCCTCTCTGTGCTGGGTGTACTGCTACTTCCAGATAAGTTGCTGCGGTTCACTTTCCAGTTGTATATTCTGCTTTCTTTTCTGTATTGCTTTGCTGTTCGGTTCATCTCTCCAGGGGCCCCTATGGGGACAATCAGGGCCCAGGATGTAGACTGTGGAGCCGCCTCTATTGAGGCGATTACTCCGCTTCTAGGCAGGGACCCTTCCTCCCCCTGCTAGGTTAGGGCCAGGCTTCCTTCTGCCTGGAGTGATGCGGGTTGTGGGTCTATTTCCAGCAGTGTGTACGTTCCCTGTCGCCGTGCTGAGCGTAGTACTCTTGTGTTGCACGGGCTTCACATACTGGTTTTCGTACTCCTGTTGTGGTGCGCACTGTTCCACACTGCATAGTAGTATCAACTGCAGTAGTTATGAACGTCACCCTGCGTCCATGCTGAGCGTGGTGCTCGTGTGCCGCACGGATATCACACCTACATGCTGTACCAGCAGGATATGCAGAGACTGTGGAAATTGTAGGCAGATCTGTCAGCCTGTGAGTGCAGGGAGGAGCCTGTAAAGTAGCCACTCCCCCATAGCTAAGGAAATGTCTCAGCATCCCAGTGACTACAGATACACAATGGATTGTGAGGATTTAGAACGGGGACCTCTAGTGGCAGCCACTTTAAGCGTGATTTGCAGCAGTAAAACAACCACATTTTAATTGCCAGTATATTATAGAACTGATGAGACCCAAGCGGGCAGATGAGACCGTCAGCGCCGCCCGAAGGGACTGCTATAACACTCTCTAAATATTTGCTTTTTTTCAGGCCAAAGCCAATGCAGCAGCAAGTACAACGGCGCCTCCGCTTGTGACAGAGGAAGGTGGGTACACAGATACTGAACATATAGATCATAATACACTCATTGTCAGTAACCTCCCTCCCCTAGAAGGAGGATATATATATATATGACGAAAGCCATCACTGACTGTCTCACTCACTCACTCACTCGGCACTAATTCTCCAACTTCCTGATGTCGTAGAAACTTGAAATGTGGCACAAGCATAGATTATCTCCAAAATAGGAAAATAAAAGGGGTCCCAACTCGATTATTCAATTCTAAGCGCAAAAGAATTAGTGTCCAAATTTTATGTACGTAATCTAATTCTCTCACTTCCTGATGTCATTTTATATGAAGGAAACGTCGCATGGTTGCCTCCACGTGGTGTTTCCTGGGTAACGCAAAGAACTATGCAAAATGGTGAACATATGTTTTTCCGGTATCTCTAAAGTAACCACGACTACATAAGATTTTCCGTGTGAACACCAGATAAACACCAGTACCAAATTAACTCGGGCGAAGCCGGGTATATCAGCTAGTAGATATATATACAGTGGGGAAAAAAAGTATTTAGTTAGATCCCAATTGTACAAGTTCTCCTGTAATTGACATTATAGGTGGACCTCAACTATGAGAGACAACATGAGAAAACATCCAGAAAATTATGGTGGAAAATCAGTATTTGGTCGCCTACAAACAGGCAGGATTTCTTGGTCTCACAGAGCTGTAACTTCTCCTTTAAGAGGCTCCTCTGTCCTCCACTCATTACCTGCAGTAATGGCACCTGTCTGAACGACACCTGTCCACAACCTCAAGCAGTCACACTCCAAACTCCAATATGGTGAAGACCAAAGACACTATGGTGGTGAAGGACACCAGAAACACAATTGTAGCCCTGCACCAGACTGGGAAGACTGAATCTGCAATAGGCAAGAGGCTTGGTGTGAAGAACTCAACTGTGGGGGCAATAATTAGAGATGGAAGAGATACAAGACCACTGATGATCTCCTCGATCTGGGGCTCCACGCAAGATCTCATCCTGTGGGGTCAAAATGATCACAAGAACGGGGAGCAAAAATCCCAGAACCACATGGGGGAACCTAGTGAGTGACCTGCAGAGAGCTGGGACCAACGTAACAAAGGCTACCATCAGTAACACACGTGCCAGACGTGGCCCCCTGCTTAAGCCGGTACATGTCCGGGGCCGACTGAAGTTTGGATGATCCAGAAGAGTATTGGGAGAATGTCATATGGTCAGATGAAACCAAAGAACAACTGTTTGGCAGAAACACAACTCGTCGTGTTTGGAGGAGAAAGAATGCTGAGTTGCATCCAAAGAGCACCATACCTACTGTGAAGCATGGGGGTGGCAACATCATGCTTTGGGGCTGTTTCTCTGAAAAGGGACCAGGACGACTGACCCGTATACATGAAATAGTGAATGGGGCCATGTATCGTGAGAGTCTGAGCGCAAACCTCCTTCCATCAGCAAGGGCACTGAAGATGAAACGTGGCTGGGTCTTTCAGCAGGACGATGATACCAAGCACACCGCCAGGGCAACGAAGGAGTGGCTTCGTAAGAAGCATTTCAAGGTCCTGGAGTGGCCTAGCCAGTCTCCAGATCTCAACCCTATAGAAAACCTTTGGAGGGAGTTGAAAGTCCGGGCTGCCCAGCGACAGCCCCAAAACATCCCTGCTCTGGAAGAGATCTGCATGGAGGAATGGGCCAACATACCAGCCACAGTGTGTGCCAACCTTGTGAGGACTTACAGAAACCGTCTGACCTCGGTCATTGCCAATAAAGGATATAACAAAGGATTGAGATGAACGGCTGTTATTGACCAAATACTGATTTTTCACCATAATTTGCAAATAAATTCGTTAAAAATCAGACCATGTGATTTTCTAGATATGTTTTTTCATGTTGTCTCTCATAGTTGAGGTCTACCTTGAGGTCTACCTGTGATGTCAATTACAGGCCCCTCTCATCTTTGTAAGTGGGAGAACTTGTACAATTGGTATCTGACTAAATATTTTTTTCCCCACTGTATATAAAGGTGAAAGCCCTTACTCTCAATCACTGACTGACTCGCCACTAATTCTCTAACTTCTCAGTGTTGTACAAACATGAAATTTGGCACAACCCTACATATAATCTCCCTCCCCTAGAAGAATATATTTATATATACACACACACTCATTGTCAGTGACATCCCTCCCATAGTAGGTAGCTGTGTGTGTGTATGTATATATATATATATATACACACACAAACACTTCTTGTCACTAACATCCCTCCCCTAGAAATGGTGTAATATATCTATATATTGTAGCAGCCCGGGGATCATTCGCTCACATCACAGGTAGACACCAATGGGTTAAACTCCAAATTCCTATTTATTTTCACCTTCACAGCAGTATCATGTGGCTTCAGCACAGCACTTCATCAAATAAACCTAAATGTCCTTTTACTTCAGGGTTTTTATATAGTTCAATAAACAGTCCAACTGTGATTCTCACCCGCTCTCCAGGGCAGCTTCACCCAGTTGTGTTCAGCTCAGGACTCACTCTGCTTTCCTCAGGAAGGTGTCACCCAACTTCCTGGGGCACATGAATAGTCTCTCCAGCATCCAGGTTTCTCTCCAGACCTCTTGCTCCCAGTCCAGGTCGCCCCCTGGATCTGTCTTGGGCTCTCACAGCCCAGATCCCTCTCACTGGACCTGTCTCTGGCTTGCAGCCCACTTCACCCCTGACTGTAGCAGGAACAAACACCGTTATCCTACTCACTGACCACGCCTGTGGGTGTTTTCCCCTGGTCTCAAGCACCAGCTGCCTGTCTGTTGCCCCCTACAGGTCATTCTCTGTAGTGCACCTCTGCAATATAATACATATTATTTATATATATATATATATATATATATATATATATATGTCAGTAACATTCCCCCTAGAAGGAGTATATTTCTCTTTGTGATTGTAAGGCCGCCTTCACCCGAGCGTATATACGCAGCTATACATTGCATTCATTCAGATGGCCCGGCATATTTATGCAGGTGAAAAGCTGCATATCTGCGCTTGTATGAAGGCAGCCTAATGAGGATATTGGACACAATGTGATATGGGAGGCATGGAGCTTCCAGTGCCCTGTTGCACCGCCTCAAGCTTGGATACATGATACGATACAGGCAGGCATGGAGGCTCTAGTGCCCTGTTGTACCACCTGTAGCTTGGATACAAGATGTGATACGGGCAGGCATAGAGACTCTAGTACCCTGTTGTACCGCCTCTAGCTTGCATACAAGATGTGATATGGGGGGCATGGAGACTCTAGTACCCTGTTGTACCACCTCTAGCTTGGATACAAGATGTTATACAGGTGGGCATGGAGGCTCTAGTGCCCTGTTGTACCGCCTGTAGCTTGGATACAAGATGTGATATGGAGGGCATGGAGGCTCTAGTACCCTGTTGTACCACCACTAGCTTGGATACAAGATACGATAAGGGGTGGCATGGAGACTCTAGTACCCTGTTGTACTGCCTCTAGCTTGTTTACCAGATGTGATACGGAGGGCATGGAGGCTCTAGTGCCCTGTTGTACCGCCTCTAGCTCGTATGCAAGATATGATATGGGGTCCATAAAGTCTCTAGTACCATGGCGCTCAAGTTCGACACATCGCGGATCGGATTGACAGATCACTGGGAGGGGCTGGTGAGGATCCAGCGGTCATGGTGCACGTTGGCACCAATGAACAAATTAGAGGTCAATGCAGGTCCTCAAAGATGATTTCAGGGACCTAGGATCCAAGCTTAGGGCGAGGACCTCCAGGGTAGTTTTCTCGGAAATACTACCTGCACCTAAAGCCACACTAGAAAGGCAGCAGGATCTTAGGGGGTTAAACAAGTGGCTCCGGAGTTGGTGTAAGAAGAAGGGATTCGGGTTCCTGGAGAACTGGGCTGACTTTGCTGTCAGCTACAGAGTCTACCGTAGGGACGGGCTGCATCTCAATGGGGAGGGGGCGGCTGTGCTGGGGGAGAAGGTGGCTAGAAGGCTGGAGGAGTGTTTAAACTAGGGACCCAGGGGGGTAGACAGTGCAGAAAGCGATATGGGTCCAATTAATGGGAATGGGGGTCGAGCAGGGAGTGGGGTTAGTACAGTTAGAATTGACAGAACAGCTAATAGTACCATTAGTAGCACAATGAATATAAAGAACAACAGCCATATAAATTGTATGGCAACGAATGCAAGAAGTCTGATCGGTAAAGTGGGTGAGCTTGAAGCGAGAATGGCTGATGAAAACTATGATATAGTGGGAATAACGGAAACATGGCTTGATGATAAGTGAGATTGGGCGGTGAATTTACAGGGTTACAATCTCTTCAGAAGAGACCGAAGGAACCAGAAAGGGGGAGGGGTATGTCTGTACGTCAAATCGTACTTAATGCCGAGGCTACGGGAGGACATAAAGGTAGGAGACGAACAGGTGGAATCTCTGTGGGTAGAAATACAGGGAGGAAAAAATAACAAAATCCTGATAGGGGTCTTCTATAGACCACCAAAAGCAACAGAAGAAACTGAAGACTTACTACTAAGGCAGATAGAAGAGGTGTCAAAACGAAACAAAGTAATTATCATGGGGGACTTTAATTACCCAGATATAACATGGGAGAACGAAACCTGCAAATCTCACAGGGGTGATAAGTTCCTGAGATCAATTAAAGACAATTACCTGAACCAACTTGTGCAGGAACCAACAAGAGGGAGGGCCATTCTGGACCTAGTGCTAACTAACAAACCAGACCGAATAATGGTGGTGCAGGTTGAGGGGCACTTGGGGAACAGCGACCACAATATAATCAACTTCCAGCTGTCAATCAATAGGAAGCCTCATCAGGGAGAGACAAAGAAACTAAACTTTAGTAAAGCAAAATTTGATGAGCTTAGAACTACTATCGGTAACATTAATTGGGACAACATCCTCAAAAATATCAGTACAGACGACAAATGGGAGGAGTTTAAAAGGATCCTAATCGCCTCATGGGAGCAGTTCATTCCCTTTAAAAATAAAAGAATCTCAACTAAAAGGAAACCAATGTGGCTTGACAAGACGGTAAGAGGGGCAATAAACGAAAAGAAGAAAGCGTTCCAACTACTAAAGCAAGAAGGCGGCGAAGAAGCGCTAAAATCATACAGGGAAAAAAACAAAATATACAAAGATAAGATCAAAACTGCTTAGGAGGAAGCAGAAAGACGGATCGCCAAAGAGAGCAAAAACAACCCGAAACTATTCTTCAACTAGATTAACAGCAAACAGACTTGCATTGAGCGCGCTGGCCCTTTAACAAATAATGCATGAGAAATCATAGAAGACGATGGAGGAAAGGCAAATCAATTAAATAGTTTCTTTTCAAGTCTTTTCATGAACGAAAAGGAAATGTCACAGGAGATGCAGAGGAATAAAACCAACCCCCCGCTACATATAGCATACCTAACACAGGAGGAAGTGCAGAGACGGTTACAGAGGATTAAAATCGATAAATTGCTGGGTCCAGATGGATTACACCCAAGGGTTCTAAGGGAGCTAAGTGATGTGATAGATAGACCGCTATTTCTTATATTTATGGAACTATTGAGACCGGGTATTTACCACTGGATTGATGCCCTGCCAACGTGGTTCCAATTTACAAAAAGGTGTCCAAAAGTGAGCCTGGTAACTACAGGCCGGTAAGTCTCACTTCAGTAACTGTAAAAATATTTGAGGGGTTTCTGAGAGACTCCATCCTAGAATACCTCAAGGAGAACAACGGTATAACTCCTCATCAGCATGGATTCATGAAGGGTCGATCATGTCAGACCAATCTGATCAGCTTCTACGATGAAGTAAGCTCTAGGCTGGACCTGGGAGAGTCTATTGATCTCGTATATCTGGACTTCTCTAAAGCATTTGACACCGTGCCGCATAATAGGCTGATATACAAAATGAGAAGCTCGGACTGGGTGAAAACGTGTGTAAGTGGGTAAAGAACTGGCGCAATGATAGAAAGCAGAGGGGGGTAATAAATGGTTCATACTCTGATTGGGCCCCCGTCGCTACCGGGGGGGGGGGGGGCACAGGGTTCAGTATTGGGCCCCATTCTGTTCAATATATTTATCAACGACCTGATAGAGGGGCTGCACAATATTTGTAGATGACACAATTATACAAGGTAATTAATACAACGGAAGACAATGATGGGCTTTGAGAGGTCATGGAGGCTCTAGTACCCTGTTGTATCGCCTCTGGCTTGGATACAAGATGTGATACAGGCAGGCATGGAAGCTCTAGTACCCTGTTGTACAACCTCTAGATTAGATACAAGATGTGATACAGGCAGGCATGGAGGCTCTAGTACCCTGATGTACAACCTCTAGCTTGGATACAAGATGTGATACAGGCAGGCATGGAGGCTCTAGTACCCTGATGTACCGCCTCTACTTTAGATACAAGATATGATACGGCTGAGTATGGAGGCTCTAGTACCCTGTTGTACCACCTCTAGCTTGGATACAAGATGTGATACAGGCAGGTATGGAGGCTCTAGTACCCTGTTGTATCACCTCTAGCTTGGATATAGGATGTGATACAAGCAGGCATGGAGGCTCTAGTACCCTGTTGTACTGCCTCTAGTTTGGATACAAGATGTAATACAGGCGGGCATGGAGGGTCTACTGCCTCTAGCTTGGATATTAGATCTGATATACAAGGCATGGAGGCTCTAGTACCCTGTTGTACCTCCTCTAGCTTGGATACAAGATGTGATACAGGCAGGCATGGAGGTTCTAGTACCCTGTTTTACCACCTCTAGCTTGGATACAAGATGTGATAAGGGCAGCATGGAGGCTCTAATACCCTGTTGTACCGCCTCTAGGTTGGATACAACATTGTACTACCGGTAGGCATGGATACAAGATGTGATACAGACAGGCATAGAGGCTCTAATACCCTGTTGTACCGTCTCTAGCTTGGATACCAGATGTGATACGGACAGCATGGAGGCTCTAGCACCCTGTTAGACCATCTCTAGCTTGGATACAAGGTGTGATCCGGGGGGCAAGGAGGCTATACTACCCTGTTGTACCGCTTCTAGCCTGAATACTATATGTGATGTAGGTGGCATGGAGGTTCTTATACCCTGTTGTACCACCTCTAGGTTAGATACAAGATGTGATATGGGCAGCATGGAAGCTCTAGTTCCCTGTTCGATATCCTCTAGCTTAGATACAAGATGTACTTCCAACAGGCATAGAGGCTCTAGTACCGTGTTGTACTGCCTCTAGCTTGGATACAAGATGTGATACAGACAGGCATGGAGGCTCTAGTACCCTGTTGTACCGCCTCTAGCTTGGATACCAGATGTCATACGGGTGGGCATGGAGGCTCTAGTACCCTGTTGTACCACGTCTAGCTTGGATACAAGATGTGATACAGGTGGGCATGGAGGCTCTAGTACCCTGTTGTACCGCCTCTAGCTTGGATACAAGATGTGATATGGGGGACATAGAGGCTCTAGTACCCTGTTGTACCGCCTCTAGCTTGGATACAAGATGTGATACAGGCAGGTATGGAGGCTCTAGTACCCTGTTGTACCGCCTCTAGCTTGGATACAAGATGTGATACAGGCAGGTATGGAGGCTCTAGTACCCTGTTGCACTGCCTCTAGCTTGGATACAAGATGTGATACAGGTGGGCATGGAGGCTCTAGTACCCTGTTGCACTGCCTCTAGCTTGGATACAAGATGTGATACAGGTGGGCATGGAGGCTCTAGTATCCTGTTGTACTGCCTCTAGCTTGGATACAAGATGTGATACAGACCGGCATGAAGGCTCTAGTATCCTGTTGTACCACCTCTAGCTTGGATACAAGATGTGATACAGGTGGGCATGGAGGCTCTAGTACCCTGCTGTACCACCTCTAGCTTGGATACAAGATGTGATACAGGTGGGCATGGAGGCTTAGTACCCTGTTGTACCGCCTGTAGCTTGGATACAAGATGTGATACAGGCAGGTATGGAGGCTCTAGTACCCTGTTGTACCGCCTCTAGCTTGGATACAAGATGTGATACAGGCAGGTATGGAGGCTCTAGTACCCTGTTGTACCACCTCTAGCTTGGATACAAGATGTGATACAGGCAGGTATGGAGGCTCTAGTACCCTGTTGTACCGCCTCTAGCTTGGATACAAGATGTGATACAGGCAGGTATGGAGGCTGACTCCATTATTTGTAGCATGTAAGCTCTATGGCACAAAGTTTGTGCAGGTAGGTCCATAGCGGCGAGTGTAGTCATGCAGACGGCTGCCTTGACCTGCCCTCTTACCCTGCGATGTATGTAAACCCCGTTAGCTAGTCATAGTGCGATCCGTGGGCCCCAATGTACCGCTCATGGCATCTATTGTACTTGTCTGCAGCCCCCAAGAAGAAGAAAGGCCAGGTAACACTACTGATTGACGACGACCAAGATAAAAAGAAGAAAGACAAAAAGGGACTCGATGTGACTAAACCGAAGGCAAGAGAAGGCGGGCCGAAACTGGCAACATTGCAGGTAAGGAAAGCGCAAGCGCATGACTACTCCGGGCACAATGTGGGTTTACCACGGTGTGCCCAGCATCTTATCCAGCCAACTGGAATCTGCTGCCATGCAAGCACTTGGTGACATACAGTGGAGGCAAAAGTCCGGACACACCTGTTTAACTGGTGTAATATTGAGAAAACTGATTTCCAATGTGTGAAAGTATAAATTAGGAGGGCGGCTGCGTTTGTTGGTGGGGCAGTCCGTTTCAGGCCATTTTGAATTTTGGGGGTATTAGTGGGCTGTAGACTAAACTGGAGTAACCAATGCCAGTCAGCTGCTGCAAAAGCTGATAAAGTCTTGGGGTGCATTAAAAGAGGTATAGGGGCGAGGGACGAGAACATTATCCCCCCACTATATAAGGCACTTGTCAGGCCTCACATGGAATACTGCGTACAGTTCTGGTCACCGGTGCTCAGGAAAGATGTTACAGTGCTGGAGGGGTTCAAAGAAGGGCAACTAAACTAATACATGGAATGACGGGACTGGAATACCCAGAGAGGCACCAAAACTGGGATTATTCACCCCGGAAAAAAGATGGCTAAGGGGCCACCAAATAACCATGTATAAATACATGAGGGGACGATACAAGGATCTCTGCCAGGATCTGTTTACACCCAGGACTGCGACGGTAACAAGAGGGCATCCGCTACGTCTAGAGGAAAGCAGGTTTCATCACCAACACAGGAGGGGGTTCTTTACTGTAAGAGCAGTGAGACAGTGGAACTCTCTGCCTGAGGACGTGGTGATGGCAGGATCCATAGAGGAGTGTAAGAGGGACTGGATGTCTTTCTAGAGAGGAAGGACATTACAGGATATAAATATTAGGTTATGTGTTAATCCGGGTATACAGGCAGGTAGGAACTATTAGGGGTTGGTCCAGGGAACAGTCTGATTGCCATTAGGGAGTCGGGAAGGAATTTTTTCCCCAAAAGGGCTAATTGGCTCCTCCCTCTTGGGGTTTTTTGCCTTCCTCTGGATCAACAACACAGGAGGCTAAACAGGCTGGACTAGATGGACATGGTCTTCATTTGGCCCTACATACTGTTACTATGTTGCTATGTTACTATGTATGACCTACCCAGGAGGCATACATGCCCAAATATTTTTGACAGTGGCTCATTTCCCTAATGTTGTGGGACAACACGGCCACCAAACTCCTTAGATTGTCTGTAGGGTCCCCCAATATTTATCTTTGTGTAGGAGCAGCTTTACAGCGCAGCTCTTGTCTAATGGCTGCTTCAACCTCTGCAATGGGACTCGCGCATTTTTTCTGACATCCGCAGCCGATGTTGGTTGTGTGATTCGGGGATGCAGAGGATGCGGCCAAACTCAGCGGGCCCTTATAGCGGATGCAGAGGAAGCGGCCACACCCGGACCTTATAGTGGATGTACAGGGTGTGGCCAACCCCCCAGCCCTTATAGTGGATGCAGAGGATGCAGCCACACCCGGGCCCTTATAGTGAATGTACAGGGTGTGGCCAACCCCCCGGGCTCTTATAGTGAATGTAGAGGGTGTGGCCAACCCCCCGGGCTCTTATAGTGAATGTACAGGGTGTGGCCAACCCCCCGGGCTCTTATAGTGAATGTAGAGGGTGTGGCCACACCAGGGTATTTATAGTGGATGCATAGGGTGTGGTCAAACCCTGTGGGCCCTTATAGTGGATGCAGAGGGTGTGGTCAAACCCTGCGGGCCCTTATAGTGGATGCAGAGGGTGTGGCCACACCCGGTTGGCCCTTATAGTGAATGTAGAGGGTGTGGCCACACCAGGGTATTTATAGTGGATGCATAGGGTGTGGTCAAACCCTGTGGGCCCTTATAGTGGATGCAGAGGGTGTGGTCAAACCCTGTGGGCCCTTATAGTGGATGCAGAGGATGCGGCCAAACTCAGCGGGCCCTTATAGTGGATGCAGAGGGTGTGGTCAAACCCTGCGGGCCCTTATAGTGGATGCAGAGGGTGTGGCCACACCCGGGCCCTTATAGTGCATGCAGAGGGTATGGACACACCTGGTGGGCCCTTATAGTGCATGCAGAGGGTATGGCCACACCCAGCGGGCCCTTATAGTGGATGCAGAGGGTATGTACACACCCGGGCCCTTATAGTAGATGCAGAGGGTATGGACACACCCGGCGGGCCCTTATAGTGGATGCAGAGGGTATGTACACACCCGGCGGGCCCTTATAGTGGATGTAGAGAGTATGTACACACCCGGGCCCTTATAGTGGATGCAGAGGGTATGTACACACCCGGGCCCTTATAGTAGATGCAGAGGGTATGTACACACCTGGGCCCTTATAAAGGATACCGAGGGTGCGGCCACACCCAGCGGGCCCTTATAGTGGATACAGAGGGTGCGGCCACACCTGGGGCCTTATAGTGGATGTAGAGAGTGCGGCCACACCCGGGCCCTTACAGTGGATGCATAGGGTATGTACACACTCGGGCCCTTATAGTGGATGCAGAGGGTATGTACACATTCGGGCCCTTATAGTGGATGTAGAGAGTATGTACACATTCGGGCCCTTACAGTGGATGCAGAGGGTATGTACACACCCGGACCCTTATAGTGGATGTAGAGGGTATGTACACACCCGGGCCCTTATAGTGGATGCAGAGTGTATGTACTCACCCAGGCCCTTATAGTAGATGCAGAGGATGCAGCCACACCCGGGCCCTTATAGTGGATACAGAGGGTATGTACACACCCAGCGGGCCCTTATAGTGGATGTAGAGGGTATGTACACACCCGGGCCCTTATAGTGCATGCAGAGGGTATGTACACACCCAGCGGGCCCTTATAGTGGATGTAGAGGGTATGTACACACCCGGGCCCTTATAGTGCATGCAGAGGGTATGGACACACCCGACGGGCCCTTATAGTGGATACAGAGGGTATGTACACACCCGGGCCCTTATAGTGGATGTAGAGGGTGTGGCCACACCCGGACTCTTATAGTGGATGCAGAGGGTATGTACACACCCGGCGGGCCCTTATAGTGGATACAGAGGGTATGTACACACCCGACGGGCCCTTATAGTGGATACAGAGGGTATGTACACACCCGGGCCCTTATAGTGGATGCAGAGGGTATGTACACACCCGGCGGGCCCTTATAGTGGATGTAGAGGGTATGTACACACCCGGCGGGCCCTTATAGTGGATACAGAGGGTATGTACACACCCGGCGGGCCCTTATAGTGGATACAGAGGAAGCGGCCACACCCGGGCCCTTATAGTGGATGTAGAGGGTGCGGCCACACCCGGGCCCTTATAGTGGATGCAGAGGGTATGTACACACCCGGGCCCTTATAGTAGATGCAGAGGGTATGTACACACCCGGGCCCTTATAGTAGATGCAGAGGGTATGTACACACCCGGGCCCTTATAGTAGATGCAGAGGGTATGTACACACCCGGGCCCTTATAGCAGATGCAGAGGGTATGTACACACCCGGCGGGCCCTTATAGTGGATGTAGAGGGTGCGGCCACACCCGGGCCCTTATAGTGGATGTAGAGGGTGCGGCCACACCCGGGCCCTTATAGTGGATGTAGAGGAAGCGGCCACACCCGGGCCCTTATAGTGGATGCAGAGGGTGCGGCCACACCCGGGCCCTTACAGTGGATGCATAGGGTATGTACACACTCGGGCCCTTATAGTGGATGCAGAGGGTATGTACACATTCGGGTCCTTATAGTGGATGCAGAGTGTATGTACACACCCAGTGGGCCCTTATAGTGGATGCAGAGTGTATGTACACACCCGGGCCCTTATAGTGGATGCAGAGTGTATGTACACACCCGGGCCCTTACAGTGGATGCAGAGGGTATGTACACACCCGGACCCTTATAGTGGATGTAGAGGATGCAGCCACACCCGGGCCCTTATAGTGGATACAGAGGGTATGTACACACCCGGGCCCTTATAGTAGATGCAGAGGGTATGTACACACCCGGCGGGCCCTTATAGTGGATGTAGAGGGTATGTACACACCCGGGCCCTTATAGTAGATGCAGAGGGTATGTACACACCCGGCGGGCCCTTATAGTGGATACAGAGGGTCCGGCCACACCTGGGCCCTTATAGTGGATGTAGAGGAAGCGGCCACACCTGGGCCCTTATAGTGGATGTAGAGGGTATGTACACACCCGGGCCCTTATAGTAGATGTAGAGGGTATGTACACACCCGGCGGGCCCTTATAGTAGATGTAGAGGGTATGTACACACCCGGGCCCTTATAGTGGATGTAGAGGGTGCGGCCACACCTGGGGCCTTATAGTAGATGTAGAGGGTATGTACACACCCGGGCCCTTATAGTGGATGTAGAGGGTGCGGCCACACCTGGGGCCTTATAGTGGATGCAGAGGGTATGTACACACCCGGGCCCTTATAGTAGATGCAGAGGGTATGTACACACCCGGGCCCTTATAGTGGATGTAGAGGGTGCGGCCACACCCGGGCCCTTATAGTGGATGTAGAGGGTGCGGCCACACCCGGGCCCTTATAGTGGATGTAGAGGGTGCGACCACACCTGGGGCCTTGTAGTGGATGCAGAGGGTATGTACACACCCGGCTGGCCCTTATAGTGGATGCAGAGGGTATGTACACACCCGGCGGGCCCTTATAGTAGATGTAGAGGGTATGTACACACCCGGACCCTTATAGTAGATGTAGAGGGTATGTACACACCCGGCGGACCCTTATAGTAGATGTAGAGGGTGCGGCCACACCCGGACCCTTATAGTAGATGTAGAGGGTATGTACACACCCGGGCCCTTATAGTGGATGTAGAGGGTATGTACACACCCGGACCCTTATAGTAGATGTAGAGGGTATGTACACACCCGGGCCCTTATAGTGGATGCAGAGGGTATGTACACACCCGGCGGACCCTTATAGTAGATGTAGAGGGTATGTACACACCCGGACCCTTATAGTAGATGTAGAGGGTATGTACACACCCGGGCCCTTATAGTGGATGTAGAGGGTATGTACACACCCGGGCCCTTGTAGTGGATGCAGAGGGTATGTACACACCCGGCGGGCCCTTATAGTAGATGTAGAGGGTATGTACACACCCGGACTCTTATAGTAGATGTAGAGGGTATGTACACACCCGGGCCCTTATAGTGGATGTAGAGGGTGCGGCCACACCCGGGCCCTTATAGTGGATGTAGAGGGTGCGGCCACACCCGGGCCCTTATAGTGGATGTAGAGGGTATGTACACACCCGGCGGGCCCTTATAGTGGATGCAGAGGGTATGTACACACTCGGGCCCTTATAGTGGATGCAGAGGGTATGTACACACCCGGGCCCTTATAGTGGATGCAGAGTGTATGTACACACCCAGCGGGCCCTTATAGTGGATGCAGAGGGTATGTACACACCCGGGCCCTTATAGTGGATGCAGAGGATGCGGCCACACCCGGGCCCTTATAGTGGATGCAGAGGGTATGTACACACCCGGCGGGCCCTTATAGTGGATGTAGAGAGTATGTACACACCCGGCGGGCCCTTATAGTGGATGTAGAGAGTATGTACACACCCGGACCCTTATAGTGAATGCAGAGTGTATGTACACACCCGGCTGGCCCTTATAGTGGATGTAGAGGGTATGTACACACCCGGCGGGCCCTTATAGTGGATGTAGAGGATGCGGCCACACCCAGGCCCTTATAGTGGATGCAGAGGGTATGTACACACCCAGCGGGCCCTTATAGTGGATGCAGAGGATGTGGCCACACCCGGACCCTTATAGTGGATGCAGAGGGTATGTACACACCCGGCGGGCCCTTATAGTGGATGTAGAGGGTATGTACACACCCGGCGGGCCCTTATAGTGGATGCAGAGGGTATGTACACCCCGCCGGCCCTTATAGTAGATGTAGAGGGTATGTACACACCCGGACCCTTATAGTGGATGCAGAGGGTATGTACACACCCGGCGGGCCCTTATAGTGGATGTAGAGAGTATGTACACACCCGGTGGGCCCTTATAGTGGATGTAGAGAGTATGTACACACCCGGACCCTTATAGTGAATGCAGAGGGTATGTACACACCCGGACCCTTATAGTGAATGCAGAGGGTATGTACACACCCGGACCCTTATAGTGGATGCAGAGGGTATGTACACACCCAGCGGGCCCTTATAGTGGATGTAGAGGGTGCGGCCACACCCGGGCCCTTGTAGTGGATGCAGAGGGTATGTACACACCCGGCGGGCCCTTATAGTGGATGTAGAGGGTGTGGCCACACCCGGACCCTTATAGTGGATGCAGAGGGTATGTACACACCCGGACCCTTATAGTGAATGCAGAGGGTATGTACACACCCGGACCCTTATAGTGGATGCAGAGGGTATGTACACACCCAGCGGGCCCTTATAGTGGATGTAGAGGGTGCGGCCACACCCGGGCCCTTGTAGTGGATGCAGAGGGTATGTACACACCCGGCGGGCCCTTATAGTGGATGTAGAGGGTGCGGCCACACCCGGGCCCTTGTAGTGGATGCAGAGGGTATGTACACACCCGGCGGGCCCTTATAGTGGATGTAGAGGATGCGGCCACACCCAGGCCCTTATAGTGGATGCAGAGGGTATGTACACACCCAGCGGGCCCTTATAGTGGATGCAGAGGATGTGGCCACACCCGGACCCTTATAGTGGATGCAGAGGGTATGTACACACCCGGCGGGCCCTTATAGTGGATGTAGAGGGTATGTACACACCCGGCGGACCCTTATAGTGGATGCAGAGGGTATGTACACACCCGGACCCTTATAGTGGATGCAGAGGGTATGTACACACCCGGCGGGCCCTTATAGTGGATGCAGAGGATGTGGCCACACCCGGACCCTTATAGTGGATGCAGAGGGTATGTACACACCCGGCGGGCCCTTATAGTGGATGTAGAGGGTATGTACACACCCGGCGGACCCTTATAGTGGATGCAGAGGGTATGTACACACCCGGCGGGCCCTTATAGTAGATGTAGAGGGTATGTACACACCCGGCGGGCCCTTATAGTGGATGCAGAGGGTATGTACACACCTATACCCTTATAGTGGATTTAGAGAGTATGTACACACCCGGACCCTTATAGTGGATGCAGAGGGTATGTACACACCCGGCGGACCCTTATAGTGGATGTTGAGGGTATGTTTACACCCGGCGGACCCTTATAGTGGATGCAGAGGGTATGTACACACCCGGGCCCTTATAGTGGATGCAGAGTGTATGTACACACCCGGCGGGCCCTTATAGTAGATGTAGAGGGTATGTACACACCCGGCGGACCCTTATAGTGGATGCAGAGGGTATGTACACACCCGGCGGACCCTTATAGTGGATGCAGAGGGTATGTACACACCCGGCGGACCCTTATAGTGGATGCAGAGGGTATGTACACACCCGGCGGGCCCTTATAGTGGATGTAGAGGGTATGTACACACCCGGCGGGCCCTTATAGTGGATGTAGAGGGTATGTACACACCCGGCGGACCCTTATAGTGGATGCAGAGGGTATGTACACACCCGGCGGGCCCTTATAGTGGATGTAGAGGGTATGTACACACCCGGCGGGCCCTTATAGTAGATGTAGAGGGTATGTACACACCCGGCGGACCCTTATAGTGGATGTAGAGGGTATGTACACACCCGGCGGGCCCTTGTAGTGGATGCAGAGGGTATGTACACACAGGCTCATCCCCTACGAGGGGAGGCAGTGTAGTTTGGGGCCTAGCAGCTGCAGGTTCCACCTCCGGCTCTAAGTTAAATGTATTCCGGTGATAACAGGTAGTTTCTGATGTTGTAAGTGGTGAAGCTGCAGAGATCCGGCTCCTCCTGCGGTCTCCTACCTGCTGACTTCTCCATCGCTGTCTTGTAGGCTCCGCTGTGTTATGGACGCTGTCAGACGAGCTCAGAGCTCACATGACGACACCGTTCGCCCAGTTGTCAGTACCTGGCCGTAGAGCATTGTGGGAGGTGGAGTTTTTGTACTCCCTGGCGGCCATGTCACATAACAATGTGGATATGTGAAGCTGTCCGGACAGCAGCGGTGGCGCAGGACAGCGAAAACGGCAGCGGAGTCCAGTTCAATGATTTAGATGGATGTGTGGAGTAACGGCAAGAAGTGGAAAGGTTCGGATAATTTGCCCAGTCTCCAGAATCCCCCTTTAAGACCTTGGCATGGGCGGTCCTCGAAGCAGCGTCTAGCGGGCCGCAGGAGGTTGTGTATTTCTGTTTTTGACCATTACTATCCATCCTCTCCATCCATCCGCCATGTTTTTCCTCTTCAGATATATGATGCGGAGCTGGAGAGTGAGTTCCAGAGCTTTGAAGATTGGGTGAGAACATTCGAACTCTTAAGAGGCAAAGCCAACGACGAGGACCACAGCGTCCATGATGACCGAGTTATTGGTAAATTCAAGGTGAGTCATTTATACTAATTTGCCTCCATGTTTGGAAGAAGCTCAGGACCTCTATGGTATAACCCCGCGGCAGAGCGGTTCCGTCCAGGCGATACGGGGCAGCACCCATCTGGATTAGTATAACAGTCAGAGGCAGATGGCTACCCACTGGGGGTCTGAAGCTGGGCCTATTGAAAAAGGTCTTGTCAAGCTAAGCCATCACCTGGTCCCGGCCCGGGAGGTAAAGGTGCGCGCTGCCTGGAAACCACTTCCCACGAATCGGCATGCATTTACATCCTATGGAGTGGAGTCTGTGCCATCTAAAGCGCGAGACAGCTGACCTCCCGCTGCAACAGTGGCAATCGGTCAGAAAACCAATCCGCACTGTTAACCCTTTACATGCCACAGTCAATACTGATCACAGCGTGTAAAAGGTATGCAGAGGGAGGGCGCTCCTTTTGTGACGTCATCAGCCGTCTGCCATGCAATGGTTGAGGGACAGTGGGTTGTCGTGGCCTGTGATTGTTATAAGTGATAATGCATCGCAGTACTGAAGTACTGTAGTTTATTATCAGAGCGTTATAGCATCACTGGTTCAAGTCCCCTACAGGGACATAAAAAATGTAAAAAAAAAAATGTTAAAAATTGTAAAAAATATTTTTTGAGCATTTTCACCTTTTGTTTATAAAAAATTTTAAAAAAATTCGGACCTGTACATTAAATTGAACTCACTTTTCCTGCACAGCAAACGCTATAATGAATAAAAATAACGAGACAAAATGCTTTTTTGCTCATTTAGTTTCCCAAAAAAGTGTTAAAAGTGAATAAAAAAGCCATATGTACCCCAAAATGGTACCAATAAAAACTACAGCTCCTCATGCAATTAAAAAGCCCACGTGGAGCTCAGAAAAATTAAAAAGTTCTGGGACTCTGAATATAGAGCTGCACTTCCAACGAGCATCATTTCTGAAGACCGCTGACGGTACGAAGGCCGAAAAACAAAATCCTTGGACAACACAAGCAGTGAAGCTCCCCAGAATATGCAAATAGGAGGGGACGGCTTCATGCCTGACGATAGGGGGCGCCACAGGTGAACCCCTCTCACTTCTAGCACCACGCCCACATAGTGACATCTGGGAATCTATGGCATGGAGTTAAAGTACTAATAATGTCTCTTTCTAAGGGTTATTTCAACATCTACAAGAGCATGGACGACCTCTCGAGCTCCATGGATAACCGACAGCTGAGGATCCTGCAGGGAATCCCCCCCAACCACTCCGTAAAGGTCCTCATCCGAGTCTACATTGTCGCTGTAAGTATTGGCCAGCGTCCTTCCAGGCCTGAAGACGTCATCTGTGAGCGGCAGATACAACACTTAGTACATGACCACCTGATCTGTCTTCACAGGGCTTTAACCTCAGCCCGGCCGATCCAGATGGCAAGTCTGACCCATACATCGTCCTACGACTGGGAAAGACTCAAATCAAAGATCGAGACAATTATATCCCCAAGCAGCTGAATCCAGTATTTGGCCGGTGAGTGCAGAACGACTAACATCTCTTCTAGAGTCTTCTAGAAGCCCCCGTCCAACCCAGATGAGATTGACAACAATGGAGGCGCAGCCAGCTGGTTATAGGGGCACAACCAATAATCATCACTTGTATGGGGGCCTCACGAGGCTCCAACGACCCCTATAGTGCTCCACATTACAGTATAGAATGGTCTCCGTCCATTGCCTTGGAGCTCCTGCATCTTCCAGGGCACGGAGCAGCTGCTGTGCCGCCCAGGACCCCCATAGTTGTAAAGCCCAATCAGTTGACACCTCTGACAATGGTAATGTTTTCCAGGTGTTGACAACCATGTAATCCTTGAGCCAGCCACATCTAGCAGAGCGCAAGCTACTTTTACATAGTGGCCTCCATTCTTGTAGGGACCTCAGCAGGGAGCGTCCTCTACGACCTCCATAGCGCCCATTGGTTGGTGTCACAAGAGGGATCCTGCAATGTATTGTAGGGACCTGCACGGGCGGATGCTGTTGAACCTCTCAACTATTGTTAACGTTGTTTAATCCCTTCCCTCCCCGGGGTGTAAATGTACGTCCTGGATGAGAAGGGCTCCCCGCCAATGGACTTACATTTACGTCCTGGATGAGAAGGGCTCCCCGGGAATGGACTTACATTTACGTCCTGGATGAGAAGGGCTCCCCGCGAATGGACTTACATTTACGTCCTGGATGAGAAGGGCTCCCCGCGAATGGACTTACATTTACGTCCTGGATGAGAAGGGCTCCCCGGGAATGGACTTACATTTACGTCCTGGATGAGAAGGGCTCCCCGCGAATGGACTTACATTTACGTCCTGGATGAGAAGGGCTCCCCGGGAATGGATTTACATTTACGTCCTGGATGAGAAGGGCTCCCTGCGAATGGACTTACATTTACGTCCTGGATGAGAAGGGCTCCCCGGGAATGGACTTACATTTACGTCCTGGATGAGAAGGGCTCCCTGCGAATGGACTTACATTTACGTCCTGGATGAGAAGGGCTCCCCGCGAATGGACTTACATTTACGTCCTGGATGAGAAGGGCTCCCTGCGAATGGACTTACATTTACGTCCTGGATGAGAAGGGCTCCCCGCCAATGGACTTACATTTACGTCCTGGATGAGAAGGGCACCCCGCGAATGGACTTACATTTACGTCCTGGATGAGAAGGGCTCCCCGGGAATGGACTTACATTTACGTCCTGGATGAGAAGGGCTCCCTGCGAATGGACTTACATTTACGTCCTGGATGAGAAGGGCTCCCCGGGAATGGATTTACATTTACGTCCTGGATGAGAAGGGCTCCCCGGGAATAGACTTACATTTACGTCCTGGATGAGAAGGGCTCCCCGGGAATGGACTTACATTTACGTCCTGGATGAGAAGGGCTCCCCGCGAATGGACTTACATTTACGTCCTGGATGAGAAGGGCTCCCCGGGAATGGATTTACATTTACGTCCTGGATGAGAAGGGCTCCCCGGGAATGGACTTACATTTACGTCCTGGATGAGAAGGGCTCCCCGGGAATGGACTTACATTTACGTCCTGGATGAGAAGGGCTCCCCGGGAATGGATTTACATTTACGTCCTGGATGAGAAGGGCTCCCCGGGAATGGACTTACATTTACGTCCTGGATGAGAAGGGCTCCCTGCGAATGGACTTACATTTACGTCCTGGATGAGAAGGGCTCCCCGCGAATGGACTTACATTTATGTCCTGGATGAGAAGGGCTCCCCGCGAATGGACTTACATTTACGTCCTGGATGAGAAGGGCTCCCTGCGAATGGACTTACATTTACGTCCTGGATGAGAAGGGCTCCCCGCCAATGGACTTACATTTACGTCCTGGATGAGAAGGGCTCCCCGGGAATGGATTTACATTTACGTCCTGGATGAGAAGGGCTCCCCGGGAATAGACTTACATTTACGTCCTGGATGAGAAGGGCTCCCCGGGAATGGACTTACATTTACGTCCTGGATGAGAAGGGCTCCCCGCGAATGGACTTACATTTACGTCCTGGATGAGAAGGGCTCCCCGCGAATGGACTTACATTTACGTCCTGGATGAGAAGGGCTCCCCGCAAATGGACTTACATTTACGTCCTGGATGAGAAGGGCACCCCGCGAATGGACTTACATTTACGTCCTGGATGAGAAGGGCTCCCCGCGAATGGACTTACATTTACATCCTGGATGAGAAGGGCTCCCCGGGAATGGACTTACATTTACGTCCTGGATAAGAAGGGCTCCCCGGGAATGGACTTACATTTACATCCTGGATGAGAAGGGCTCCCCACGAATGGACTTACATTTACGTCCTGGATGAGAAGGGCTCCCCGCAAATGGACTTACATTTACGTCCTGGATGAGAAGGGCACCCCGCGAATGGACTTACATTTACGTCCTGGATGAGAAGGGCTCCCCGGGAATGGACTTACATTTACGTCCTGGATGAGAAGGGCTCCCCGCGAATGGACTTACATTTACATCCTGGATGAGAAGGGCTCCCCGGGAATGGACTTACATTTACGTCCTGGATGAGAAGGGCTCCCCGCGAATGGACTTACATTTACGTCCTGGATGAGAAGGGCTCCCCGCGAATGGACTTACATTTACGTCCTGGATGAGAAGGGCTCCCCGCGAATGGACTTACATTTACGTCCTGGATGAGAAGGGCTCCCCGCGAATGGACTTACATTTACGTCCTGGATGAGAAGGGCTCCCTGCGAATGGACTTACATTTACGTCCTGGATGAGAAGGGCTCCCCGCGAATGGACTTACATTTACGTCCTGGATGAGAAGGGCTCCCCGCGAATGGACTTACATTTACGTCCTGGATGAGAAGGGCTCCCCGCGAATGGACTTACATTTACGTCCTGGATGAGAAGGGCACCCCGCGAATGGACTTACATTTACGTCCTGGATGAGAAGGGCTCCCCGCGAATGGACTTACATTTACGTCCTGGATGAGAAGGGCTCCCCGCGAATGGACTTACATTTACGTCCTGGATGAGAAGGGCTCCCCGCGAATGGACTTACATTTACGTCCTGGATGAGAAGGGCTCCCCGCCAATGGACTTACATTTACGTCCTGGATGAGAAGGGCTCCCCGCCAATGGACTTACATTTACGTCCTGGATGAGAAGGGCTCCCCGCGAATGGACTTACATTTACGTCCTGGATGAGAAGGGCTCCCCGCGAATGGACTTATATTTACGTCCTGGATGAGAAGGGCTCCCCGCGAATGGACTTATATTTACATCCTGGATGAGAAGGGCTCCCCGCAAATGGACTTACATTTACGTCCTGGATGAGAAGGGCTCCCCGCGAATGGACTTACATTTACGTCCTGGATGAGAAGGGCTCCCCGCGAATGGACTTACATTTACGTCCTGGATGAGAAGGGCTCCCCGCGAATGGACTTACATTTACGTCCTGGATGAGAAGGGCTCCCCGCGAATGGACTTACATTTACGTCCTGGATGAGAAGGGCTCCCTGCGAATGGACTTACATTTACGTCCTTTGGATGGTGTGGGCTCAGAAGGTCCATTTGATAATTTTCCCTACTGTCTCCTGCCAACATGCATACAAATGCAGGGCTATGGATGCAACTGTGGATTTGCTGTGTTTTTACGCTCCTTTGTAGACGTTTGTGGGAATTGCCAGTCCATGACTTTGACTAAAGTAGGATATCCTGCACACAACAAAGTCACATCTGAATCCCCGATGCAAATCAGCGGCCGTTAGATTGATTTCTGCACATAATCTAGACAATATGTGTAATATGGACAGAAAATACACCTGTGCGAATGAGCGCTTAGACTGCTGACCATAAACAGATGCTGTTGTATGCCTGGGAAGTAGATGCGTCAACCACCAGAGTTAGTGCGCCAGTGCACTGCTTCCGCCACACAGTTACTGCTTGTATACCGCTGTTTACACCACACAGTTACTGCTTGTATACAGCTCTTTACACCACAGTTACTGCTTATATACCGCTGTTTACACCACAGTTATTACTTGTATACCGCTGTTTATACCACTAAGTTCCTACTTGTATACCGCTGTTTACACCACACAGTTACTACTTGTATACCGCTGTTTACACCACTAAGTTCCTACTTGTATACCGCTGTTTACACCACTAAGTTCCTACTTGTATACCGCTGTTTACACCACACAGTTACTGCTTATATACAGCTGTTTACACCACAGTTTCTACTTGTATACCGCTGTTTACACCACACAGTTACTACTTGTATACCGCTGTTTACACCACAGTTATTACTTGTATACCTCTGTTTACACCACAGTTATTACTTGTATACCGCTGTTTACACCACAGTTTCTACTTGTATACCGCTGTTTACACCACACAGTTACTACTTGTATACCGCTGTTTACACCACAGTTATTACTTGTATACCTCTGTTTACACCACAGTTATTACTTGTATACCGCTGTTTACACCACAGTTACTGCTTATATACCGCTGTTTACACCACAGTTATTACTTGTATACCTCTGTTTACACCACAGTTATTACTTGTATACCGCTGTTTACACCACAGTTACTGCTTATATACCGCTGTTTACACCACAGTTATTACTTGTATACCTCTGTTTACACCACAGTTATTACTTGTATACCTCTGTTTACACCACAGTTATTACTTGTATACCGCTGTTTACACCACAGTTATTACTTGTATACCGCTGTTTATACCACTAAGTTCCTACTTGTATACCGCTGTTTACACCACACAGTTACTACTTGTATACCGCTGTTTACACCACTAAGTTCCTACTTGTATACCGCTGTTTACACCACTAAGTTCCTACTTGTATACCGCTGTTTACACCACACAGTTACTGCTTATATACAGCTGTTTACACCACAGTTTCTACTTGTATACCGCTGTTTACACCACACAGTTACTACTTGTATACCGCTGTTTACACCACAGTTATTACTTGTATACCTCTGTTTACACCACAGTTATTACTTGTATACCGCTGTTTACACCACAGTTTCTACTTGTATACCGCTGTTTACACCACACAGTTACTACTTGTATACCGCTGTTTACACCACAGTTATTACTTGTATACCTCTGTTTACACCACAGTTATTACTTGTATACCGCTGTTTACACCACAGTTACTGCTTATATACCGCTGTTTACACCACAGTTATTACTTGTATACCTCTGTTTACACCACAGTTATTACTTGTATACCGCTGTTTACACCACAGTTACTGCTTATATACCGCTGTTTACACCACAGTTATTACTTGTATACCTCTGTTTACACCACAGTTATTACTTGTATACCGCTGTTTACACCACAGTTACTGCTTATATACCGCTGTTTACACCACAGTTATTACTTGTATACCTCTGTTTACACCACAGTTATTACTTGTATACCGCTGTTTACACCACAGTTACTGCTTATATACCGCTGTTTACACCACAGTTATTACTTGTATACCTCTGTTTACACCACAGTTATTACTTCTATACCTCTGTTTACACCACAGTTATTACTTGTATACCGCTGTTTACACCACAGTTATTACTTGTATACCTCTGTTTACACCACAGTTATTACTTGTATACCGCTGTTTACACCACAGTTACTGCTTATATACCGCTGTTTACACCACAGTTATTACTTGTATACCTCTGTTTACACCACAGTTATTACTTGTATACCGCTGTTTACACCACAGTTACTGCTTATATACCGCTGTTTACACCACAGTTATTACTTGTATACCTCTGTTTACACCACAGTTATTACTTGTATACCGCTGTTTACACCACAGTTACTGCTTATATACCGCTGTTTACACCACAGTTATTACTTGTATACCTCTGTTTACACCACAGTTATTACTTGTATACCGCTGTTTACACCACAGTTACTGCTTATATACCGCTGTTTACACCACAGTTATTACTTGTATACCTCTGTTTACACCACAGTTATTACTTGTATACCTCTGTTTACACCACAGTTATTACTTGTATACCGCTGTTTACACCACTAAGTTACTACTTGTATACCGCTGTTTACACCACACAGCTACTACTTGTATACCGCTGTTTACACCACACAGTTACTGCTTGTATACCGCTGTTTACACCACTAAGTTCCTACTAGTATACCGCTGTTTACACCACTAAGTTCCTACTTGTATACCGCTGTTTACACCACTAAGTTACTACTTGTATACCGCTGTTTACACCACAGTTACTACTTGTATACCGCTGTTTACACCACACAGTTACTGCTTGTATACCGCTGTTTACACCACACAGTTACTGCTTATATACCGCTGTTTACACCACAGTTATTACTTGTATACCGCTGTTTACACCACAGTTATTACTTGTATACCGCTGTTTACACCACACAGTTACTTCTTGTATACCGCTGTTTACACCACTAAGTTCCTATTTGTATACCGCTGTTTACACCACACAGTTCCTACTTGTATACCGCTGTTTACACCACAGTTACTGCTTATATACCGCTGTTTACACCACAGTTACTACTTGTTTACCGCTGTTTACACCACACAGTTACTGCTTATATACCGCTGTTTACACCACAGTTACTACTTGTATACCGCTGTTTACACAACAGTTACTAGTTGTATACTGCTGTTTACACCACAGTTACTTCTCATATCCCGCTGTTTACACCACACAGTTATTGCTTGTATACCGCTGTTTACACCACAGTTACTTCTCATATCCCGCTGTTTACACCACACAATTACTACTTATATACCGCTGTTTACACCACAGTTACTACTTGTATACCGCTGTTTACACCACACAGTTACTGCTTGTATACCGCTGTTTACACCACAGTTACTACTTGTATACCTCTGTTTACACCACAGTTACTACTTGTATACCTCTCTTTACACCACACTGTTACTACTTGTATACCGCTGTTTACACCACAGTTACTACTTGTATACCTCTGTTTACACCACACTGTTACTACTCGTATACCTCTGTTTACACCACACAGTTAGTACTTGTATACCGCTGTTTACACCACACAGTTACTACTTGTATACCGCTGTTTACACCACAGTTACTACTTGTATACCTCTGTTTACACCACACTGTTACTACTTGTATACAGCTGTTTACACCACAGAGTTACTACTTGTATACCGCTGTTTACACCACACAGTTACTGCTTGTATACCGCTGTTTACACCACACAGTTACTGCTTGTATACCGCTGTTTACACCACAGTTACTACTTGTATACCGCTGTTTACACCACACAGTTACTGCTTGTATACCGCTGTTTACACCACACAGTTACTGCTTATATACCGCTGTTTACACCACACAGTTACTGCTTGTATACAGCTGTTTACACCACAGTTACTACTTGTATACAGCTGTTTACACCATAGTTACTACTTGTATACCGCTGTTTTACTACTTGAATATCTCTGTTTACACCAAAGGTACTACTTGTATACCTCTGTTTACACCACTAAGTTACTACTTGTATACCGCCGTTTACACCACAATTACTACTTGTATACCGCTGTTTACACCACAGTTTCTACTTGTATACCGCCGTTTACACCACAATTACTACTTGTATACCACTGTTTACACCACAGTTTCTAGTTGTATACCGCCATTTACACCACAATTACTACTTGCATACAGCTGTTTACACCACACAGTTACTACTTGTATACCTCTGTCTAGACCACACAGTTACTACTTGTATACCGCTGTCTGCACCACACAGTTACTGCTTGTATGCCTCTGTTTACACCACACAGTTTCTAGTTGTATACCGCTGTTTACACCACACAGTTACTACTTGTATACGCTGTCTACACCACACAGTTACTACTTGTATACCGCTGTTTACACCACACAGTTACTACTTGTATGCCTCTGTTTACACCACACAGTTACTACTTGTATACCGCTGTTTACACCACACAGCTACTACTTGTATACCGCTGTTTACACCACACAGTTACTACTTGTATACCGCTGTTTACACCACACAGCTACTACTTGTATACCGCTGTTTACACCACACAGTTACTACTTGTATACCGCTGTTTACACCACAGTTACTACTTGTATACAGCTGTTTACACCACAGTTACTAGTTGTATACTGCCATTTACACCACACAGTTACTACTTGTATAGCTCTTTTTACACCACAGTTACTACTTGTATACCGCTGTTTACACCACAGTTACTACTTGTATACCTCTTTTTACATCACAGTTACTACTTGTATACCGCTGTTTACACCACAGTTATTACTTGTATACCGCTGTTTACACCACACAGTTACTACTTGTATACCGCTGTTTACACCACACAGTTACTACTTGTATACCGCTGTTTACACCACACAGCTACTACTTGTATACCGCTGTTTACACCACACAGTTACTACTTGTATACCGCTGTTTACACCACACAGTTACTACTTGTATACAGCTGTTTACACCACACAGTTACTACTTGTATACCGCTGTTTACACCACACAGTTACTACTCGTATACCGCTGTTTACACCACACAGTTAGTACTTGTATACCGCTGTTTACACCACACAGTTACTACTTGTATACAGCTGTTTACACCACACAGTTACTACTTGTATACCGCTGTTTACACCACACAGTTACTACTCGTATACCGCTGTTTACACCACACAGTTAGTACTTGTATACCGCTGTTTACACCACACAGTTACTGCTTGTATACAGCTGTTTACACCACACAGTTACTGCTTGTATACAGCTGTTTACACCACACAGTTACTACTCGTATACCTCTGTTTACACCACACAGTTACTACTTGTATGCCGCTGTTTACACCACACAGTTACTGCTTGTATACCGCTGTTTACACCACACAGCTACTACTTGTATACAGCTGTTTACACCACACAGTTACTACTTGTATACAGCTGTTTACACCGCACAGTTACTACTTGTATACCGCTGTTTACACCACACAGTTACTACTCGTATACCGCTGTTTACACCACACAGTTACTGCTTGTATACAGCTGTTTACATCACACAGTTAGTACTTGTATACCGCTGTTTACACCACACAGTTACTACTCGTATACAGATGTTTACACCACACAGTTACTGCTTGTATACAGCTGTTTACACCACACAGTTAGTACTTGTTTACCGCTGTTTACACCACACAGTTACTACTTGTATACCGCTGTTTACACCACACAGTTACTACTTGTATACCCCCGTTTACACCACAATTACTACTAGTATACCTCTGTTTATACCACACAGTTCCTGCTTGTATACCGCTGTTTACACCACACAGTTACTGCTTGTATACCGCTGTTTACACCACACAGTTACTGCTTGTATACCGCTGTTTACACCACACAGTTACTGCTTGTATACCGCTGTTTACACCACACAGTTAGTACTTGTATACCGCTGTTTACACCACACACTTACTACTTGTATACCGCTGTTTACACCACACACTTACTACTCGTATACCGCTGTTTACACCACACAGTTACTGCTTGTATACCGCTGTTTACACCACACAGTTACTGCTTGTATACAGCTGTTTACACCACACAGTTAGTACTTGTATACCGCTGTTTACACCACACAGTTACTGCTTGTATACAGCTGTTTACACCACACAGTTACTACTTGTATACCGCCGTTTACCCCACAATTACTACTAGTATACCTCTGTTTATACCACACAGTTCCTGCTTGTATACCGCTGTTTACACCACACGGTTACTGCTTGTATACCGCTGTTTACACCACACAGTTACTGCTTGTATACCTCTGTTTACACCACACAGTTAGTACTTGTATACCGCTGTTTACACCACACAGTTACTGCTTGTATACAGCTGTTTACATCACACAGTTACTGCTTGTATACCGCTGTTTACACCACACAGTTAGTACTTGTATACCGCTGTTTACACCACACAGTTAGTACTTGTATACCGCTGTTTACACCACACAGTTACTTCTTGTATACCGCTGTTTACACCACAGAGTTACTGCTTGTATACAGCTGTTTACACCACACAGTTACTACTCGTATACCTCTGTTTACACCACACAGTTACTACTCGTATACCTCTGTTTACACCACAGTTTCTAGTTGTATACCGTTGTTTACACCACACAGTTACTGCTTGTATACCGCTGTTTGCACCACAGTTACTACTTGTATACCGCTGTTTACACCACACAGTTACTACTTGTATACCGCTGTTTACACCACACAGTTACTACTTGTATACCGCTGTTTACACCACACAGTTACTACTTGTATACCGCTGTTTACACCACAGTTACTACTTGTATACCGCTGTTTACACCACACAGTTACTACTTGTATACCGCTGTTTACACCACACAGTTACTGCTTGTATACAGCTGTTTACACCACAGTTACTACTTGTATACCGCTGTTTACACCACACAGTTACTACTTGTATACCGCTGTTTACACCACACAGTTACTACTTGTATACCGCTGTTTACACCACACAGTTACTGCTTGTATACCGCTGTTTACACCACACAGTTACTGCTTGTATACAGCTGTTTACACCACACAGTTACTGCTTGTATACAGCTGTTTACACCACACAGTTACTACTCGTATACCTCTGTTTACACCACACAGTTACTACTCGTATACCGCTGTTTACACCACACAGTTACTACTTGTATACAGCTGTTTACACCACACAGTTAGTACTTGTATACCGCTGTTTACACCACACAGTTACTGCTTGTATACCGCTGTTTACACCACACAGTTACTGCTTGTATACCGCTGTTTACACCACACAGTTACTGCTTGTATACAGCTGTTTACACCACACAGTTACTGCTTGTATACAGCTGTTTACACCACACAGTTACTGCTTGTATACAGCTGTTTACACCACACAGTTACTGCTTGTATACCGCTGTTTACACCACACAGTTACTGCTTGTATACCGCTGTTTACACCGCACAGTTACTGCTTGTATACCGCTGTTTACACCACACAGTTACTGCTTGTATACAGCTGTTTACACCACACAGTTACTACTCGTATACCTCTGTTTACACCACACAGTTACTACTCGTATACCTCTGTTTACACGTCTCACCTACAAAATACACAGATCTTTTCTATTGTAAGAAGGATGTCAGTCTCGTTACTGTTCAGCAACACATTGTAGGTTTATAATATTTATGTGACGGTACAGATATTATATTCTAGCGCAACAAATATGTCAACTTTTTGTTATTTGTTTATTCTAAAACCCAATAAAAGTTATTTAAAAAATACACAAATCTTTCTGTACAATTAACAAATCTCTCGTTTTCCAGGTCATTTGAGATCCAGGCTACCTTTCCGAATGACTCTCTATTGACCATCCTGATTTACGACTACGACCTGATTGGGTCAGACGACCTCATTGGTGAGACGAGAATTGATTTGGAGAATCGCTTCTTCAGCCGACACCGAGCGACCTGCGGCCTGCAAAGTCAATACGAGATGTAAGATGTGTGCGTGAGCAGGTCTGCAGGGCTCCTAATGAGGATGAATGTGTCTGGCCGTCCGCCGGCTCTAAACACTTCTTGTTGATGTATGGGCTCCGGGTGTTTGCAGCTTTTGCTGCGCAGCCACATCTCGTATGGTAATAACAGATTGATTAGCAGTGGAGGAGGGTTGGGGGGGGCTACCCATGCACATTAGACATGTTATGGCCATGGCCGGTAGACACTTTCCTCAACTCCCCCTTCCACCAGTCACAGCTATCAGCATTCCCAGGTGTCTTTTGCAGCAGCCACCACACTATCCTTTGTCTGTCTCCTCTGCCTTTAGGGGGCATGTGTGTGCTCTGACCACCTCTTAAAGGGCCAGCATGTGCACCAGCTTTTCCATCTCCAGCCTATCAAGGCCTTCCCCACTGGTGGATGCCTGAGCAAATGGTTTCTAGTGATATAAGTGAAGGTGTTTGTGCTTGCTACCCAGTTTGATCCTAGCGTCTGTACCCAGCTTTCCCAAACTCTGCCTGTCCTGACCTCAGAATATTTTCTGATGACGAGTGCCTGATTGCTGCCTTCCCTGACCCCTAGCATGACGTACATAATCACATAATCTCCAGTTGCTGCAATCTCAGCCTTTTGTACATGTGTTTTGCATGTAGTGAAGGGGGGACAAAGGGATCTGTGAGTTGAATTCCTGCTACTCTGTTCTTATTTGCCCTGACATTTGCTATTGGAGGAGAGTTAGGAGGAAGCCATACACATTAAAAGATCGGCGGGTTGGGCTGCAATTGGCAGGTTGGGTTGGTCTATATGGAATGTGTATGGCCACACTTAGTCCTGTTCCTTTCTCCCAACTTTTATTCACATCATCTAAGTATGGCCAAAAGATCAAAATCAACCAAACAAGCTGATATTAGTGGACTGGTCCAATGATCAGATCCGTATAGGGGGGGCCTGACATTCCACAGACTGCAGAGGAACAAAGGGCACCCAGGATCGGGTGTTCAAATGGAAGATAAGCTGCTTACATATCTCGTCAGTCATGCTGAGCGATATCACTGTCAGCCAATGGAGCATTCAGCGGGAGGGCCCTCTACTGTGGAAGAGTGCAGACACAGCCGGAGCGCGCTCTACTGTGGAAGAGTGCAGACACAGCCGGAGCGCCCTCTACTGTGGAAGAGTGCAGACACAGCCGGAGCGCCCTCTACTGTGGAAGAGTGCAGACACAGCCGGAGCGCCCTCTACTGTGGAAGAGTGCAGACACAGCCGGAGGGCCCTCTACTGTGGGAGAGTGCAGACACAGCCGGAGGACCCTCTACTGTGGGAGAGTGCAGACACAGCCGGAGCGCCCTCTACTGTGGGAGAGTGCAGACACAGCCGGAGGGCCCTCTACTGTGGGAGAGTGCAGACACAGCCGGAGGGCCCTCTACTGTGGGAGAGTGCAGACACAGCCGGAGCGCCCTCTACTGTGGGAGAGGGCAGGCACAGCCGGAGGGCCCTCGACTGTGGGAGAGTGCAGGCACAGCCGGAGGGCCCTCTACTGTGGGAGAGTGCAGGCACAGCCGGAGCCGGAGGGCACTCTACTGTGGGTGAGTGCAGGCACAGCCGGAGGGCCCTCTACTGTGGAAGAGTGCAGACACAGCCGGAGGGCCCTCTACTGTGGAAGAGTGCAGACACAGCCGGAGCGTCCTCTACTGTGGAAGAGTGCAGACACAGCCGGAGCGTCCTCTACTGTGCAAGAGTGCAGACACAGCCGGACCGTCCTCTACTGTGGAAGAGTGCAGACACAGCCGGAGCGTGCTCTACTGTGGAAGAGTGCAGACACAGCCGGAGCGTCCTCTACTATGCAAGAGTGCAGACACAGCCGGACCGTCCTCTACTGTGCAAGAGTGCAGACACAGCCGGAGCGTCCTCTACTGTGCAAGAGTGCAGACACAGCCGGAGCGTCCTCTACTGTGCAAGAGTGCAGACACAGCCGGAGCGTCCTCTACTGTGCAAGAGTGCAGACACAGCCGGAGCGTCCTCTACTGTGCAAGAGTGCAGACACAGCCGGAGCGCCCTCTACTGTGGAAGAGTGCAGACACAGCCGGAGCGCCCTCTACTGTGGAAGAGTGCAGACACAGCCGGAGCGCCCTCTACTGTGGAAGAGTGCAGACACAGCCGGAGCGTCCTCTACTGTGCAAGAGTGCAGACACAGCCGGAGCGCCCTCTACTGTGGAAGAGTGCAGACACAGCCGGAGCGCCCTCTACTGTGGAAGAGTGCAGACACAGCCGGAGCGCCCTCTACTGTGGAAGAGTGCAGACACAGCCGGAGCGCCCTCGACTGTGGAAGAGTGCAGACACAGCCGGAGCGCCCTCGACTGTGGAAGAGTGCAGACACAGCCGGAGCGCCCTCGACTGTGGAAGAGTGCAGACACAGCCGGAGCGCCCTCGACTGTGGAAGAGTGCAGACACAGCCGGAGCGCCCTCGACTGTGGAAGAGTGCAGACACAGCCGGAGCGCCCTCGACTGTGGAAGAGTGCAGACACAGCCGGAGCGCCCTCGACTGTGGAAGAGTGCAGACACAGCCGGAGCGCCCTCGACTGTGGAAGAGTGCAGACACAGCCGGAGCGCCCTCGACTGTGGAAGAGTGCAGACACAGCCGGAGCGCCCTCGACTCTGGAAGAGTGCAGACACAGCCGGAGCGCCCTCGACTGTGGAAGAGTGCAGACACAGCCGGAGCGCCCTCGACTGTGGAAGAGTGCAGACACAGCCGGAGCGCCCTCGACTGTGGAAAAGTGCAGACACAGCCGGAGCGCCCTCGACTGTGGAAGAGTGCAGACACAGCCGGAGCGCCCTCGACTGTGGAAGAGTGCAGACACAGCCGGAGCGCCCTCGACTGTGGAAGAGTGCAGACACAGCCGGAGCGCCCTCGACTGTGGAAGAGTGCAGACACAGCCGGAGCGCCCTCGACTGTGGAAGAGTGCAGACACAGCCGGAGCGCCCTCGACTGTGGAAGAGTGCAGACACAGCCGGAGCGCCCTCGACTGTGGAAGAGTGCAGACACAGCCGGAGCGCCCTCGACTGTGGAAGAGTGCAGACACAGCCGGAGCGCCCTCGACTGTGGGAGAGTGCAGACACAGCCGGAGCGCCCTCGACTGTGGGAGAGTGCAGACACAGCCGGAGCGCCCTCGACTGTGGGAGAGTGCAGACACAGCCGGAGCGCCCTCGACTGTGGGAGAGTGCAGACACAGCCGCAGCGCCCTCGACTGTGGGAGAGTGCAGACACAGCCGGAGCGCCCTCGACTGTGGGAGAGTGCAGACACAGCCGGAGCGCCCTCGACTGTGGGAGAGTGCAGACACAGCCGGAGCGCCCTCGACTGTGGGAGAGGGCAGGCACAGCCGGAGCGCCCTCGACTGTGGGAGAGTGCAGACACAGCCGGAGCGCCCTCTACTGTGGGAGAGTGCAGACACAGCCGGAGCGCCCTCTACTGTGGGAGAGTGCAGACACAGCCGGAGCGCCCTCTACTGTGGGAGAGTGCAGACACAGCCGGAGCGCCCTCTACTGTGGGAGAGTGCAGACACAGCCGGAGCGCCCTCTACTGTGGGAGAGTGCAGACACAGCCGGAGCGCCCTCGACTGTGGGAGAGTGCAGACACAGCCGGAGCGCCCTCGACTGTGGGAGAGTACAGACACAGCCGGAGCGCCCTCGACTGTGGGAGAGTGCAGACACAGCCGGAGCGCGCTCTACTGTGGAAGAGTGCAGACACAGCCGGAGAGCGCTCGACTGTGGAAGAGTGCAGACACAGCCGGAGCACGCTCGACTGTGGAAGAGTGCAGACACAGCCGGAGCGCGCTCGACTGTGGAAGAGTGCAGACACAGCCGGAGCGCGCTCGACTGTGGAAGAGTGCAGACACAGCCGGAGCGCGCTCGACTGTGGAAGAGTGCAGACACAGCCGGAGCGCGCTCGACTGTGGAAGAGTGCAGACACAGCCGGAGCGCCCTCTACTGTGGAAGAGTGCAGACACAGCCGGAGCGCCCTCTACTGCTGCACCTGCAAGAGGGGTTTGTAAGAAAAATGTGCAGAATAGGCTGATAAAACCTGCTGCACATTAAAGAAAAGAAGTGTAATGCCTGAAGCTTCGCCCCTGCCTGCCCACATGATCTGTGCGGACCCTACATGATACGGTTAAAGAAAAATATACATTTAGTTTAACAAAATCCCATTCTGGTGTTCAGATCCTAATTCCCATCATGCATCAGGATAAAGCGCGGATTTCATCATCACTGTTTCCTGGGAGGAGCTTTGTTCTGTGCTCTTTGTCGCCCCCTGCAGATGTGAGCTGTAAGGAGAAGTGCAGGAAGGTGACGATGGCTTTCACTAAATGCTGTATTGTCTTCTGTCTAGAGAGGGCTATAACGCCTGGAGGGACAGCACCAAGCCCAGCGAGATACTGACCAGACTCTGCAAGGACAACAAGCTGCCGGCCCCCGTCTTCCTACCCGGTCAGATACAGATCGGCAGCAAAGTCTTCCCAGGACAAACTGTGTTTGATGAAGATGGTAAGTGATCCTAGATGGAGACCACTATAATCCCACCGAACATGTCAGTCCGACATACTTATTACTATGACCACCCAGAAGCAGCAAAAATGATCAGAAGTTACAGCTATAATAAAAACATTTCAAAAACAGAATCTGAAGGAAATGCCAGGAAGCCCCTCCGAGATAGAAGAAGCCTGCTCATATAGGACATCCCTGCAGCCCCTAAGGGCCAACCGTGTGCGTGGGGGCGCAGGGACGCCAGCCCCTCGGTCACATGGTAACGCTGTATTACGTGCCCCTCGGTCACATGGTAACGCTGTATTATGTGCCCCTCGGTCACATGGTAACGCTGTATTACGTGCCCCTCGGTCACATGGTAACGCTGTATTACGTGCCCCTCGGTCACATGGTAACGCTGTATTATGTGCCCCTCGGTCACATGGTAACGCTGTATTACGTGCCCCTCGGTCACATGGTAACGCTGTATTACGTGCCCCTCGGTCACATGGTAACGCTGTATTATGTGCCCCTCGGTCACATGGTAACGCTGTATTATGTGCCCCTCGGTCACATGGTAACGCTGTATTATGTGCCCCTCGGTCACATGGTAACGCTGTATTACGTGCCCCTCGGTCACATGGTAACGCTGTATTACGTGCCCCTCGGTCACATGGTAACGCTGTATTACGTGCCCCTCGGTCACATGGTAACGCTGTATTATGTGCCCCTCGGTCACATGGTAACGCTGTATTATGTGCCCCTCGGTCACATGGTAACGCTGTATTACGTGCCCCTCGGTCACATGGTAACGCTGTATTATGTGCCCCTCGGTCACATGGTAACGCTGTATTATGTGCCCCTCGGTCACATGGTAACGCTGTATTATGTGCCCCTCGGTCACATGGTAACGCTGTATTATGTGCCCCTCGGTCACATGGTAACGCTGTATTATGTGCCCCTCGGTCACATGGTAACGCTGTATTAAGTGCCCCTCGGTCACATGGTAACGCTGTATTACGGGCCCCTCGGTCACATGGTAACGCTGTATTACGTGCCCCTCGGTCACATGGTAACGCTGTATTACGTGCCCCTCGGTCACATGGTAACGCTGTATTATGTGCCCCTCGGTCACATGGTAACGCTGTATTACGTGCCCCTCGGTCACATGGTAACGCTGTATTATGGGCCCCTCGGTCACATGGTAACGCTGTATTAAGTGCCCCTCGGTCACATGGTAACGCTGTATTACGTGCCCCTCGGTCACATGGTAACGCTGTATTACGTGCCCCTCGGTCACATGGTAACGCTGTATTATGTGCCCCTCGGTCACATGGTAACGCTGTATTATGTGCCCCTCGGTCACATGGTAACGCTGTATTATGTGCCCCTCGGTCACATGGTAACGCTGTATTACGTGCCCCTCGGTCACATGGTAACGCTGTATTACGTGCCCCTCGGTCACATGGTAACGCTGTATTACGTGCCCCTCGGTCACATGGTAACGCTGTATTATGTGCCCCTCGGTCACATGGTAACGCTGTATTACGTGCCCCTCGGTCACATGGTAACGCTGTATTACGTGCCCCTCGGTCACATGGTAACGCTGTATTACGTGCCCCTCGGTCACATGGTAACGCTGTATTACGTGCCCCTCGGTCACATGGTAACGCTGTATTACGTGCCCCTCGGTCACATGGTAACGCTGTATTACGTGCCCCTCGGTCACATGGTAACGCTGTATTACGTGCCCCTCGGTCACATGGTAACGCTGTATTACGTGCCCCTCGGTCACATGGTAACGCTGTATTACGTGCCCCTCGGTCACATGGTAACGCTGTATTACGTGCCCCTCGGTCACATGGTAACGCTGTATTACGTGCCCCTCGGTCACATGGTAACGCTGTATTATGTGCCCCTCGGTCACATGGTAACGCTGTATTACGTGCCCCTCGGTCACATGGTAACGCTGTATTATGTGCCCCTCGGTCACATGGTAACGCTGTATTATGTGCCCCTCGGTCACATGGTAACGCTGTATTATGTGCCCCTCGGTCACATGGTAACGCTGTATTATGTGCCCCTCGGTCACATGGTAACGCTGTATTATGTGCCCCTCGGTCACATGGTAACGCTGTATTACGTGCCCCTCGGTCACTTGGTAACGCTGTATTACGTGCCCCTCGGTCACATGGTGACGCTGTATTATGTGCCCCTCGGTCACATGGTAACGCTGTATTACGTGCCCCTCGGTCACATGGTAACGCTGTATTACGTGCCCCTCGGTCACATGGTAACGCTGTATTACGTGCCCCTCGGTCACATGGTAACGCTGTATTATGTGCCCCTCGGTCACATGGTAACGCTGTATTATGTGCCCCTCGGTCACATGGTAACGCTGTATTATGTGCCCCTCGGTCACATGGTAACGCTGTATTATGTGCCCCTCGGTCACATGGTAACGCTGTATTATGTGCCCCTCGGTCACATGGTAACGCTGTATTATGTGCCCCTCGGTCACATGGTAACGCTGTATTACGTGCCCCTCGGTCACATGGTAACGCTGTATTACGTGCCCCTCGGTCACATGGTAACGCTGTATTATGTGCCCCTCGGTCACATGGTAACGCTGTATTACGTGCCCCTCGGTCACATGGTAACGCTGTATTATGTGCCCCTCGGTCACATGGTAACGCTGTATTACGTGCCCTTCGGTCACATGGTAACGCTGTATTATGTGCCCCTCGGTCACATGGTAACGCTGTATTACGTGCCCCTCGGTCACATGGTAACGCTGTATTATGTGCCCCTCGGTCACATGGTAACGCTGTATTACGTGCCCCTCGGTCACATGGTAACGCTGTATTATGTGCCCCTCGGTCACATGGTAACGCTGTATTACGTGCCCTTCGGTCACATGGTAACGCTGTATTATGTGCCCCTCGGTCACATGGTAACGCTGTATTACGTGCCCCTCGGTCACATGGTAACGCTGTATTATGTGCCCCTCGGTCACATGGTAACGCTGTATTACGTGCCCCTCGGTCACATGGTAACGCTGTATTCTGTGCCCCTCGGTCACATGGTAACGCTGTATTATGTGCCCCTCGGTCACATGGTAACGCTGTATTATGTGCCCCTCGGTCACATGGTAACGCTGTATTATGTGCGTGACGCTGAGATCGCTGCTGGTGGGTAATATGAGCAGGATTCTCGTTGGGAACCTTCTAGAAGATCTTCTGGCCATCTGATCACTTTCTTCTGTGGGTCGCTACGATTACGCTGATACCAAACTTCTAGAGGGGTTTTTGCTGCACTGCTTGTATTTTCTCTAATTCTTTTCTGCCGCCATCCTCTGCACACAATGCCGTTTCCGTTTTCCGTCCCCGTAGTTGTGCGGGGGCTCATTTTGGGGGGACGTCCTGGCGTTTCCGCTGATATTATTCTGGAATGCAGAGAGCTTTTTGATTGTTACATTTTTGTTTTGTGTCTTGTTTGGTTTTTCTGGACACCGCTCACCGCGGGGTAAATAATGCGTTACTCTGATAGGTCGGACTTTTACAGACGCGGCGATACTAAATATATATATATTTTAACAATCTCTTTTTTATTTATTTCACGTTGAAAAGAAATGAGCGTTCCAATGTAATAAAGGCGTAAGCTAGTGAAAGTGAAGAGAGCCGGCCGGGCGGGCATGGTGGAAACGGGACAACGGGGCGGATAAGATACATAATAACATTACAGTACAGGGCTGGATATCCGTTACCAACCCAACAGGCAAGGCTCATAGAACTGGGCACCGCCAATTGTGCGCAGCGAAACGACAGCCAGCCTGCGAGAGAAGAATGGATAGCGTAACATAAACCAGGAAGGCCGTGCTGAGGCAGTAGTGACAGCCACATTGACACTTGGCTGATCAGGATTCGGATTGGGGACCTTTGATCCTATTAGGATGATGCAAAGTGAATCCAGGGCTTCCAGTCACCAGAAGACTCTCTGTTTTCTCTCTCCCAAGCCGCTAACTCTTCGAACCTGTAGATTTGAGAAGCTTTGTCCCTCCAAAGGTCCAGAGTGGGGGACGTTCTCTCTCCATAGGAGGGGAATGATTAATTTGGCCGCTGATAAAAGTAAAGCCAGAAGGTGAGGATTGTGGGAGGGTTCCATAGAAGAGGAAATAGAAGTCATCCAGGCAGCATCCGTTAAAAGATTGCTTCTTTATTCAGTGTATAGCATCACAGGTGAGGCGGCAGCAGCCATAACATCACAGGTGAGGCGGCAGCAGCCATAACATCACAGGTGAGGCGGCAGCAGCCATAACATCACAGGTGAGGCGGCAGCAGCCATAACATCACAGGTGAGGCGGCAGCAGCCATAACATCACAGGTGAGGCGGCAGCAGCCATAACATCACAGGTGAGGCAAGCAGCAGCCATAACATCACAGGTGAGGCGGCAGCAGCCATAACATCACAGGTGAGGCGGCAGCAGCCATAACATCACAGGTGAGGCAAGCAGCAGCCATAACATCACAGGTGAGGCAGCAGCAGCCATAACATCACAGGTGAGGCAGCAGCAGCCATAACATCACAGGTGAGGCGGCAGCAGCCATAACATCACAGGTGAGGCGGCAGCAGCCATAACATCACAGGTGAGGCAAGCAGCAGCCATAACATCACAGGTGAGGCAAGCAGCAGCCATAACATCACAGGTGAGGCAGCAGCAGCCATAACATCACAGGTGAGGCAGCAGCAGCCATAACATCACAGGTGAGGCGGCAGCAGCCATAACATCACAGGTGAGGCGGCAGCAGCCATAACTTCACAGGTGAGGCGGCAGCAGCCATAACATCACAGGTGAGGCGGCAGCAGCCATAACATCACAGGTGAGGCAAGCAGCAGCCATAACATCACAGGTGAGGCAGCAGCAGCCATAACATCACAGGTGAGGCAGCAGCAGCCATAACATCACAGGTGAGGCAGCAGCAGCCATAACATCACAGGTGAGGCAGCAGCAGCCATAACATCACAGGTGAGGCAAGCAGCAGCCATAACATCACAGGTGAGGCAAGCAGCAGCCATAACATCACAGGTGAGGCGGCAGCAGCCATAACATCACAGGTGAGGCAAGCAGCAGCCATAACATCACAGGTGAGGCAAGCAGCAGCCATAACATCACAGGTGAGGCAAGCAGCAGCCATAACATCACAGGTGAGGCAAGCAGCAGCCATAACATCACAGGTGAGGCGGCAGCAGCCATAACATCACAGGTGAGGCGGCAGCAGCCATAACATCACAGGTGAGGCGGCAGCAGCCATAACATCACAGGTGAGGCGGCAGCAGCCATAACATCACAGGTGAGGCGGCAGCAGCCATAACATCACAGGTGAGGCGGCAGCAGCCATAACATGACAGGTGAGGCAAGCAGCAGCCATAACATCACAGGTGAGGCAAGCAGCAGCCATAACATCACAGGTGAGGCGGCAGCAGCCATAACATCACAGGTGAGGCGGCAGCAGCCATAACATCACAGGTGAGGCGGCAGCAGCCATAACATCACAGGTGAGGCGGCAGCAGCCATAACATCACAGGTGAGGCAAGCAGCAGCCATAACATCACAGGTGAGGCAGCAGCAGCCATAACATCACAGGTGAGGCAAGCAGCAGCCATAACATCACAGGTGAGGCAAGCAGCAGCCATAACATCACAGGTGAGGCAAGCAGCAGCCATAACATCACAGGTGAGGCGGCAGCAGCCATAACATCACAGGTGAGGCGGCAGCAGCCATAACATCACAGGTGAGGCGGCAGCAGCCATAACATCACAGGTGAGGCGGCAGCAGCCATAACATCACAGGTGAGGCAAGCAGCAGCCATAACATCACAGGTGAGGCAGCAGCAGCCATAACATCACAGGTGAGGCAAGCAGCAGCCATAACATCACAGGTGAGGCGGCAGCAGCCATAACATCACAGGTGAGGCGGCAGCAGCCATAACATCACAGGTGAGGCGGCAGCAGCCATAACATCACAGGTGAGGCGGCAGCAGCCATAACATCACAGGTGAGGCGGCAGCAGCCATAACATCACAGGTGAGGCGGCAGCAGCCATAACATCACAGGTGAGGCGGCAGCAGCCATAACATCACAGGTGAGGCAAGCAGCAGCCATAACATCACAGGTGAGGCAAGCAGCAGCCATAACATCACAGGTGAGGCGGCAGCAGCCATAACATCACAGGTGAGGCAAGCAGCAGCCATAACATCACAGGTGAGGCGGCAGCAGCCATAACATCACAGGTGAGGCGGCAGCAGCCATAACATCACAAGTGAGGCGGCAGCAGCTACGTATCGACCCCATCGTAAAACTTTATTGTTCTTATTTTTACTTTTTTTTGAGGAAAATGAAAAATGGCCGTGTGATGTGCCCTCAGCCGACAGTCCAGCCTCACTGATGGATCTCCTGTTGACCAAACTAAAGAGGCTGTCCACTTATATAAAGGCCTTCATTGGGTTCCCTATAGTGAAAATAACAACACCTTTCCGTGCTCCCGCTTGTCTGCCGCCACCAGCTTCGGTCTCCACTGTTCTGTCTGTTTACAGGCTGCAGGCAGCCTGTGATGTCCCATAGGCCAGCTGCTGCAGCCAATGACGGTGCTCAGCACTAATCACTGTCATTGGCTGCAGCAGCTTGTTTGTAGATGGCTCAGGCTGACTGCAGTCTATAAAGATGGCGTAAGCAGGAAGACCTGAGGCCCTCGGCTGGGAATGAGCAGGCAGAAGGGAGGATTAGCTGGCTTGTTATTTTGTTGCATGGGGGACCCGATAAGAAGCCTTTATCTCATTTGGACAACCCCTTTAATTAAACCCTAACGTAAGAATGATTGTCAACCCAAGATACATGTATTTAAATGAGAAACCACGTTACCCATAAAAGTGTCCATAGCTGTTAACTACAAGGTCATCCTAACGACTGCTACATCTGAAGCTCCACCTCCATTGTCTTATAGGCAGGAAATTAGACGTCTAGCGAAATGTAGTGGAAAAGGTGTCTATGATTGTAATTCCAGGTCATATGACGATTATCAGCCAAAGGCCTTGCTGGAAGCTATAAGCGCGTCTGCAGGGGAAGGCAGGGGCGAAGCTGTTAACACAAGAGCAGGAGACTCAGTAATATCCACAATCCAGCGCTCCATAGTCATAGCCTCCTAATATTCTATCCCGCCACAAGTGCATCTATCACAGCTCTACAGTAACATCCCACCCTAGATATATATATATATATAAAGGCGAAAGCCCTCACTGACTCACCACTAATTCTCTAACTTCCCGATGTCGTACAAACGTGAAATTTGGCAGGAGCATTCTATAGGTCCTAAACAGGAAAAGTAATAGTGTTGCAACTTCAATATTAAACTGTGAAAAACTGCATGTACTGAGGAGAATCCACCTCACCTCTATGTGTATATACTGAGGAGAATCTACCTCACCTCTGTGTGTATATATTGAGGAGAATCTACCTCACATCTATGTGTATATACTGAGGAGAATCTACCTCACATCTATGTGTATATACTGAGGATAATCTACCTCACCTCTATGTGTATATACTGAGGAGAATCTACCTAACCTCTATGTGTATATACTGAGGAGAATCCACCTCACCTCTATGTGTATATACTGAGGAGAATCTACCTAACCTCTATGTGTATATACTGAGGAGAATCTACCTCACCTCTATGTGTATATACTGAGGAGAATCTACCTCACCTCTCTGTGTATATACTGAGGAGAATCTACCTCACCTCTGTGTGTGTATATACTGAGGAGAATCTACCTCCCCTCTATGTGTATATACTGAGAAGAATCTACCTCCCCTCTATGTGTATATGCTGAGGAGAATCTACCTCCCCTCTATGTGTATATATTGAGAAGAATCTACCTCCCCTCTCTGTGTATATACTGAGGAGAATCTATCTCACCTCTATGTGTATATACTGAGGAGAATCTACCTCACCCCTATGTGTATATACTGAGGAGAATCTACCTCACCCCTATGTGTATATACTGAGGAGAATCTACCTCACCTCTGTGTGTATATACTGAGGAGAATCTACCTCACCTCTCTGTGTATATACTGAGGAGAATCTACCTCACCTCTATGTGTATATACTGAGGAAAATCCACCTTACCTCTGTGTGTATATACTGAGGAGAATCTACCTCACCTCTGTGTGTATATACTGAGGAGAATCTACCTCACCTCTGTGTGTATATACTGAGGAGAATCTACCTCACCTGTATGTGTATATACTGAGGAGAATCTACCTCCCCTCTAGGTGTATATACTGAGGAGAATCTACCTCCCCTCTAGGTGTATATACTGAGGAGGATCTATCTCCCCTCTGTGTATATACTGAGGAGAATTTACCTCCCCTCTATGTGTATATACTGAGGAGAATCTACCTCCCCTCTATGTGTATATACTGATGAGAATCTACCTCACCTCTATGTGTATATACTGAGGAGAATCTACCTAACCTCTGTGTGTATATACTGAGGAGAATCTACCCCCCCCCCCCTCTATGTGTATATATTGAGAAGAATCTACCTCACCTCTGTGTGTATATACTGAGGAGAATCTACCTCACCTCTAGGTGTATATACTGAGGAGCATCTACCTCACATCTATGTGTATATACTGAGGAGAATCTACCTCCCCTCTATGTGTATATACTGAGGAGAATCTACCTCACCTCTGTGTGTATATACTGAGGAGAATCTACCTCACCTCTGTGTGTGTATATACTGAGGAGAATCTACTTCACCTCTATGTGTATATACTGATGAGAATCTACCTCACCTCTATGTGTATATACTGAGGAGAATCTACCTACCCTCTATGTGTATATACTGAGGAGAATCTACCTCCGCTCTATGTGTATATACTGAGGAGAATCTACTTCACATCTATGTGTATATACTGAGGAGAATCTACTTCACATCTATGTGTATATACTGAGGAGAATCTACCTCACCTCTATGTGTATATACTGAGGAGAATCTACCTCACATCTATCTGTATATACTGAGGAGAATCTACCTCACCTCTGTGTGTATATACTGAGGAGAATCTACCTCCCCTCTGTGTGTATATACTGAGGAGAATCTACCTCCCCTCTAGGTGTATATACTGAGGAGGATCTATCTCCCCTCTATGTGTATATACTGATGAGAATCTACCTCCCCTCTATGTGTATATACTGAGGAGAATCTACCTCACCTCTATGTGTATATACTGAGGAGAATCTACCTACCCTCTATGTGTATATACTGAGGAGAATCTACTTCACATCTATGTGTATATACTGAGGAGAATCTACCTCACCTGTATGTGTATATACTGAGGAAAATCTACCTCCCCTCTATGTGTATATACTGAGGAGAATCTACCTCCCCTATAGGTGTATATACTGAGGAGGATCTATCTCCCCTCTATGTGTATATACTGAGGAGAATTTACCTCCCCTCTATGTGTATATACTGAGGAGAATCTACCTCCCCTCTATGTGTATATACTGATGAGAATCTACCTCACCTCTATGTGTATATACTGAGGAGAATCTACCTCACCTCTGTGTGTATATACTGAGGAGAATCTACCTCCCCTCTATGTGTATATACTGAGAAGAATCTACCTCCGCTCTATGTGTATATACTGAGGAGAATCTACCTCCCCTCTATGTGTATATACTGAGGGGAATCTACCTCACCTCTATGTGTATATACTGAGGAGAATCTACCTCACGTCTATGTGTACATACTGAGGAGAATCTACCTCACCTCTATGTGTATATACTGAGGAGAATCTATGTGACCTCTGTATGTATATACTGAGGAGAATCTACCTCTCCTCTATGTGTATGTACTGAGGAGAATCTACCTTACCTCTATGAGTATATACTGAGGAGAATCTACCTCCCCTCTATGTGTATATACTGAGGAGAATTTACCATCCCTCTATGTGTATATACTGAGGAGAATCTACCTCTCCTCTATGGCTATATACTGAGGAGAATCTACCTCACCTCTGTGTGTATATACTGAGGAGAATCTACCTCACCTCTGTGTGTATATACTGAGGAGAATCTACCTCACATCTATGTGTATATACTGAGGAGAATCTACCTCCCCTCTATGTGTATATACTGAGGAAAATCTACCCCTCCTCTTTGTGTATATACTGAGTAGAATCTACCCCACCTCTATGTGTATATACTGGGGAGAATCTACCTCACCTCTATGTGTATATACTGAGAAGAATCTACCTCACCTCTGTGTGTATATACTGAGGAGAATCTACCTCCCCTATATGTATATATACTGAGGAGAATCTACCTCACCTCTATGTGTGTATATACTGAGGAGAATCTACCTCACCTCTATGTGTATATATACTGAGGAGAATCTACCTCACCGCTATGTACATATACTGAGGAGAAACTACCTCACCTCTATTTGTATATACGGAGAAGAATCTACCTCACCTCTATGTGTGTATACTGAGCATAATCTACCTCACCTCTGTGTGTATATACTGAGGAGAATCTACCTTCCCTGTATGTGTATATACTGAGGAGAATCTACCTCCCCCTATGTGTATATACTGAGGAGAATCTACCTCCCCTCTATGTGTATATACTGAGGAGAATCTACCCCACCTCTATGTGTATATACTGAGGAGAATCTACCCCACCTCTATGTGTATATACTGGGGAGAATCTACCTCACCTCTATGTGTATATACTGAGAAGAATCTACCTCCCCTCTATGTGTATATACTGAGAAGAATCTACCTCACCTCTGTGTGTATATACTGAGGAGAATCTACCTCCCCTATATGTATATATACTGAGGAGAATCTACCTCACCTCTATGTGTGTATATACTGAGGAGAATCTACCTCACCTCTATGTGTATATATACTGAGGAGAATCTACCTCACCGCTATGTACATATACTGAGGAGAAACTACCTCACCTCTATTTGTATATACGGAGAAGAATCTACCTCACCTCTATGTGTATATACTGAGCAGAATCTACCTCACCTCTATGTGTATATACTGAGGAAAATCTACCTTACCTCTGTGTGTATATACTGAGGAGAATCTACCCCCCCCCCCTCTATGTGTATATATTGAGAAGAATCTACCTCACCTCTGTGTGTATATACTGAGGAGAATCTACCTCACCTCTATGTGTATATACTGAGGAGAATCTACCTCACATCTATGTTTATACACTGAGGAGAATCTACCTCACCTCTATGTGTATATACTGAGGAGGATCTATCTCCCCTCTATGTGTATATACTGAGGAGAATCTACCTCACCTCTATGTGTATATAATGAGAAGAATCTACCTCCCCTCTATGTGTATATACTGAGGAGAATCTACCTCACCTCTGTGTGTATATACTGAGGAGAATCTACCTCACCTCTGTGTGTGTATATACTGAGGAGAATCTACCTCACATCTATGTGTATATACTGAGGAGAATCTACCTCACCTCTATGTGTATATACTGAGGAGAATCTACCTACCCTCTATGTGTATATACTGAGGAGAATCTACCTCCCCTATATGTGTATATACTGAGGAGAATCTACCTCCCCTCTATGTGTATATACTGAGAAGAATCTACCCATCCTCTTTGTGTATATACTGAGGAGAATCTACCTCACCTCTATGTGTATATATACTGAGGAGAATCTACCTCACCGCTATGTACATATACTGAGGAGAAACTACCTCACCTCTATTTGTATATACGGAGAAGAATCTACCTCACCTCTATGTGTATATACTGAGCAGAATCTACCTCACCTCTATGTGTATATACTGAGGAAAATCTACCTTACCTCTGTGTGTGTATATACTGAGGAGAATCTACCCCCCCCCTCTATGTGTATATATTGAGAAGAATCTACCTCACCTCTGTGTGTATATACTGAGGAGAATCTACCTCACCTCTAGGTGTATATACTGAGGAGAATCTACCTCACATCTATGTTTATACACTGAGGAGAATCTACCTCACCTCTATGTGTATATACTGAGGAGGATCTATCTCACCTCTATGTGTATATACTGAGGAGAATCTACCTCACCTCTATGTGTATATACTGAGGAGAATCTTCTTCCCCTCTATGTGTATATACTGAGGAGAATCTACCTCACCTCTGTGTGTGTATATACTGAGGAGAATCTACCTCACCGCTATGTACATATACTGAGGAGAAACTACCTCACCTCTATTTGTATATACGGAGAAGAATCTACCTCACCTCTATGTGTATATACTGAGCAGAATCTACCTCACCTCTATGTGTATATACTGAGGAAAATCTACCTTACCTCTGTGTGTATATACTGAGGAGAATCTACCCCCCCCCCCCCTCTATGTGTATATATTGAGAAGAATCTACCTCACCTCTGTGTGTATATACTGAGGAGAATCTACCTCACCTCTATGTGTATATACTGAGGAGAATCTACCTCACATCTATGTTTATACACTGAGGAGAATCTACCTCACCTCTATGTGTATATACTGAGGAGGATCTATCTCCCCTCTATGTGTATATACTGAGGAGAATCTACCTCCCCTCTAGGTGTATATACTGAGGAGGATCTATCTCCCCTCTATGTGTATATACTGAGGAGAATCTACCTCCCCTCTAGGTGTATATACTGAGGAGAATCTACCTCACCTCTATGTGTATATACTGAGGAGAATCTACCTACCCTCTATGTGTATATACTGAGGAGAATCTACTTCACATCTATGTGTATATACTGAGGAGAATCTACCTCACCTGTATGTGTATATACTGAGGAGAATCTACCTCACCTCTATGTGTATATACTGAGGAGAATCTACCTCCCCTCTAGGTGTATATACTGAGGAGGATCTATCTCCCCTCTATGTGTATATACTGAGGAGAATTTACCTCCCCTCTATGTGTATATACTGAGGAGAATCTACCTCCCCTCTATGGGTATATACTGATGAGAATCTACCTCACCTCTATGTGTATATACTGAGGAGAATCTACCTCACCTCTGTGTGTATATACTGAGGAGAATCTACCTCCCCTCTATGTGTATATACTGAGGAGGATCTACCTCCCCTCTATGTGTATATACTGAGGAGAATCTACCTCCCCTCTATGTGTATATACTGAGGAGAATCTACCTCCCCTCTAGGTGTATATACTGAGGAGGATCTATCTCCCCTCTATGTGTATATACTGAGGAGAATTTACCTCCCCTCTATGTGTATATACTGAGGAGAATCTACCTCCCCTCTAAGGGTATATACTGATGAGAATCTACCTCACCTCTATGTGTATATACTGAGGAGAATCTACCTCACCTCTGTGTGTATATACTGAGGAGAATCTACCATCCCTCTATGTGTATATACTGAGGAAAATCTACCCCTCCTCTTTGTGTATATACTGAGTAGAATCTACCCCACCTCTATGTGTATATACTGAGAAGAATCTACCTCACCTCTGTGTGTATATACTGAGGAGAATCTACCTCCCCTATATGTATATATACTGAGGAGAATCTACCTCACCTCTATGTGTGTATATACTGAGGAGAATCTACCTCACCTCTATGTGTATATACTGAGGAGAATCTACCTCACCTCTATGTGTATATACTGAGGAGAATCTACCTCACCTCTATGTGTATATACTGAGGAGAATCTACCTCACATCTATGTGTATATACTGAGGAGAATCTACCCCACCTCTATGTGTATATACTGAGAAGAATCTACCTCACCTCTGTGTGTATATACTGAGGAGAATCTACCTCCCCTATATGTATATATACTGAGGAGAATCTACCTCACCTCTATGTGTGTATATACTGAGGAGAATCTACCTCACCTCTATGTGTATATACTGAGGAGAATCTACCTCACCTCTATGTGTATATACTGAGGAGAATCTACCTCACCTCTGTGTGTATATACTGAGGAGAATCTACTTCCCCTCTATGTGTATATACTGAGGAGAATCTACCTCACCTCTATGTGTATTTATACTGAGGAGAATCTACCTCACCGCTATGTACATATACTGAGGAGAAACTACCTCACCTCTATTTGTATATACGGAGAAGAATCTACCTCACCTCTATATGTATATACTGAGCAGAATCTACCTCACCTCTGTGTGTATATACTGAGGAGAATCTACCTCCCCTCTATGTGTATATACTGAGGAGGATCTACCTCCCCTCTATGTGTATATACTGAGGAGAATCTACCTCCCCTCTATGTGTATACACTGAGGAGAATCTACCTCCCCTCTAGGTGTATATACTGAGGAGGATCTATCTCCCCTCTATGTGTATATACTGAGGAGAATTTACCTCCCCTCTATGTGTATATACTGAGGAGAATCTACCTCCCCTCTATGGGTATATACTGATGAGAATCTACCTCACCTCTGTGTGTATATACTGAGGAGAATCTACCTCACCTCTGTGTGTATATACTGAGGAGAATCTACCATCCCTCTATGTGTATATACTGAGGAAAATCTACCCCTCCTCTTTGTGTATATACTGAGTAGAATGTACCCCACCTCTATGTGTATATACTGGGGAGAATCTACCTCACCTCTATGTGTATATACTGAGAAGAATCTACCTCACCTCTGTGTGTATATACTGAGGAGAATCTACCTCCCCTATATGTATATATACTGAGGAGAATCTACCTCACCTCTATGTGTATATATACTGAGGAGAATCTACCTCACCGCTATGTACATATACTGAGGAGAAACTACCTCACCTCTATTTGTATATACGGAGAAGAATCTACCTCACCTCTATGTGTATATACTGAGGAAAATCTACCTTACCTCTGTGTGTGTATATACTGAGGAGAATCTACCCCCCCCCCTCTATGTGTATATATTGAGAAGAATCTACCTCACCTCTGTGTGTATATACTGAGGAGAATCTACCTCACCTCTAGGTGTATATACTGAGGAGAATCTACCTCACATCTATGTTTATACACTGAGGAGAATCTACCTCACCTCTATGTGTATATACTGAGGAGGATCTATCTCCCCTCTATGTGTATATACTGAGGAAAATCTACCTTACCTCTGTGTGTATATATAATGAGGAGAATCTACCCCCCCCTCTATGTGTATATATTGATAAGAATCTACCTCACGTCTGTGTGTATATACTGAGGAGAATCTACCTCCCCTCTATGTGTATACTTAGGAGAATCTACCTCACGTCTATGTGTGTATACTGAGGAGAATCTATCTCACCTCTATGTGTATATACTGAGGAGAATGTACCTCACCTCTATGTGTATATACTGAGGAGAATCTACCTCACATCTATGTGTATATACTGAGGAGAATCTACCTCACATCTATGTGTATATACTGAGGAGAATCTACCTCACCTCTGTGTGTATATACTGAGGAGAATCTACGTGACCTCTGTATTTATATACTGAGGAGAATCTACCTCACCTGTATGTGTATATACTGAGGAGAATCTACCTCCCCTCTATGTGTATATACTGAGGAGAATCTACCTCCCCTCTAGGTGTATATGCTGAGGAGGATCTATCTCCCCTCTATGTGTATATACTGAGGAGAATTTACCTCCCCTCTGTGTATATACTGAGGAGAATCTACCTCCCCTCTATGTGTATATACTGATGAGAATCTACCTCACCTGTATGTGTATATACTGAGGAGAATCTTCCTCACCTCTGTGTGTATATACTGTGGAGAATCTACCTCCCCTCTATGTGTATATACTGAGAAGAATCTACCTCCGCTCTATGTGTATATACTGAGGAGAATCTACCTCACCTCTATGTGTATATACTGAGGAGAATCTACCTCACCTCTCTGTGTATATACTGAGGGGAATCTACCTCACCTCTATGTGTATATACTGAGGAGAATCTACCTCACGTCTATGTGTACATACTGAGGAGAATCTACCTCACCTCTATGTGTATATACTGAGGAGAATCTACGTGACCTCTGTATGTATATACTGAGGAGAATCTACCTCTCCTCTATGTGTATGTACTGAGGAGAATCTACCTTACCTCTATGAGTATATACTGAGGAGAATCTACCTCCCCTCTATGGGTATATACTGAGGAGAATCTACCTCACATCTATGTGTATATACTGAGGAGAATCTACCTCCCCTCTATGTGTATATACTGAGGAGAATCTACCTCACCTCTATGTGTGTATATACTGAGGAGAATCTACCTCACCTCTATGTGTATATATACTGAGGAGAATCTACCTCACCGCTATGTACATATACTGAGGAGAAACTACCTCACCTCTATTTGTATATACGGAGAAGAATCTACCTCACCTCTATGTGTATATACTGAGCAGAATCTACCTCACCTCTGTGTGTATATACTGAGGAGAATCTACCTTCCCTGTATGTGTATATACTGAGGAAAATCTAACTTACCTCTGTGTGTATATACTGAGGAGAATCTACCCCCCCCCCCTCTATGTCTATATATTGAGAAGAATCTACCTCACCTCTGTGTGTATATACTGAGGAGAATCTACCTCACCTCTGTGTGTATATACTGAGGAGAATCTACCTCACATCTATGTGTATACACTGAGGAGAATCTACCTCACCTCTATGTGTATATACTCAGGAGGATCTATCTCCCCTCTATGTGTATATACTGAGGAGAATCTACCTCACCTGCATGTGTATATACTGAGGAGAATCTACCTCCCCTCTATGTGTATATACTGAGGAGAATCTACCTCACCTCTAGGTGTATATACTGATGAGGATCTATCTCCCCTCTCTGTGTATATACTGAGGAGAATCTACCTCCCCTCTATGTGTATACTTAGGAGAATCTACCTCACGTCTATCTGTATATACTGAGGAGAATCTACCTCACCTCTATGTGTATATACTGAGGAGAATCTACCTCACCTCTATGTGTATATACTGAGGAGAATCTACCTCACATCTATGTGTATATACTGAGGAGAATCTACCTCACATCTATGTGTATATACTGAGGAGAATCTACCTCACCTCTGTGTGTATATACTGAGGAGAATCTACGTGACCTCTGTATTTATATACTGAGGAGAATCTACCTCTCCTCTATGTGTATGTACTGAGGAGAATCTGCCTTACCTCTATGTGTATATACTGAGGAGAATCTACCTCCCCTCTATGTGTATATACTGAGGAGAATCTACCTCCCCTCTATGTGTATATACTGAGGAGAATCTACCTCACCTCTAAGGGTATATACTGAGGAGAATCTACCTCACCTCTAAGGGTATATACTGAGAAGAATCTACCTCACCTCTGTGTATATACTGAGGAGAATCTACCGCACCTCTATGTGTATATACTGAGGAGAATCTACCTCCCCTCTATGTGTATATACTGAGAAGAATCTACCTCCCCTATATGTATATACTGAGGAGGATCTAACTCACCTCTATGTGTATATACTGAGGAGAATCTACCTCCCCTCTGTGTGTATATACTGAGGAGAATCTACCTCACCTCTAAGGGTATATACTGAGAAGAATCTACCTCACCTCTGTGTATATACTGAGGAGAATCTACCTCACCTCTGTGTATACACTGAGGAGAATCTACCTCCCCTCTATGTGTGTATACTGAGGAGAATCTACCTCCCCTATATGTGTATATACTGAGAAGCATCTACCTCCCCTCTATGTGTACATACTGAGAAGCATCTACCTCCCCTCTGTGTGTATATACTGAGGAGGATCTACCTCACCTCTATGTGTATATACTGAGGAGAATCTACCTCCCCTCTATGTGTATATACTGAGGAGAATCTACCTCCACTCTATGTGTATATACTGAGGAGAATCTACCTCCCCTCTATGTGTATATACTGAGGAGAATCTACCTCCACTCTATGTGTATATACTGAGGAGAATCTACCTCCCCTCTATGTGTATATGCTGAGGAGAATCTACCTCCCCTCTATGTGTATATACTGAGAAGCATCTACCTCCCCTCTATGTGTATATACTGAGAAGCATCTACCTCCCCTCTGTGTGTATATACTGAGGAGAATCTATCTCACCTCTATGTGTCTATACTGAGGAGAATATACCTCACCCCTATGTGTATATACTGAGGAGAATCTACCTGACCTCTGTGTGTATATACTGAGGAGAATCTACCCCTCCTCTATGTGTATATACTGAGGAGAATCTTCCCCACCTCTATGTGTATATACTGGGGAGAATCTACCTCCCCTCTATGTGTATATACTGAGAAGAATCTACCTCACCTCTGTGTGTATATACTGAGGAGAATCTACCTCACATCTATGTGTATATACTGAGGAGAATCTACCCCCCCCCCCTCTATGTGTATATATTGAGAAGAATCTACCTCACCTCTGTGTGTATATATTGAGGAGAATCTACCTCACATCTATGTGTATATACTGAGGAGAATCTACCTCACATCTATGTGTATATACTGAGGAGAATCTACCTGACCTCTATGTGTATATACTGAGGAGAATCTACCTCACCTCTATGTGTATATACTGAGGAGAATCTACCTGACCTCTGTGTGTATATACTGAGGAGAATCTACCTCCCCTCTATGTGTATATACTGAGAAGCATCTACCTCCCCTCTATGTGTATATACTGAGGAGAATCTACCTCCCCTCTATGTGTATATACTGAGGAGAATTTACCTCCCCTCTATGTGAATATACTGAGGAGAATCTACCTCACCTCTATTTGTATATACGGAGAAGACTCTACCTCACCTCTGTGTATATATACTGAGGAGAATCTATCTCACCTCTATGTGTCTATACTGAGGAGAATATACCTCACCCCTATGTGTATATACTGAGGAGAATCTACCTCCCCTCTGTGTATATATACTGAGGAGAATCTACCCCTCCTCTATGTGTATATACTGAGGAGAATCTACCCCACCTCTATGTGTATATACTGGGGAGAATCTACCTCACCTCTATGTGTATATACTGAGAAGAATCTACCTCACCTCTGTGTGTATATACTGAGGAGAATCTACCTCACATCTATGTGTATATACTGAGGAGAATCTACGTGACCTCTGCATTTATATACTGATGAGAATCTACCTCTCCTCTATGTGTATGTACTGAGGAGAATCTGCCTTACCTCTATGTGTATATACTGAGGAGAATCTACCTCCCCTCTATGTGTATATACTGAGGAGAATCTACCTCCCCTCTATGTGTATATACTGAGGAGAATCTAGCTCACCTCTAAGGGTATATACTGAGGAGAATCTACCTCACCTCTAAGGGTATATACTGAGAAGAATCTACCTCACCTCTCTGTATATACTGAGGAGAATCTACCCCACCTCTATGTGTATATACTGAGGAGAATCTACCTCCCCTCTATGTGTATATACTGAGAAGAATCTACCTCCCCTATATGTATATACTGAGGAGGATCTAACTCACCTCTATGTGTATATACTGAGGAGAATCTACCTCCCCTCTGTGTGTATATACTGAGGAGAATCTACCTCACCTCTAAGGGTATATACTGAGAAGAATCTACCTCACCTCTGTGTGTATATACTGAGGAGAATCTACCTCACCTCTAGGTGTATATACTGAGGAGAATCTACCTCACATCTATGTTTATACACTGAGGAGAATCTACCTCACCTCTATGTGTATATACTGAGGAGGATCTATCTCCCCTCTATGTGTATATACTGAGGAGAATCTACCTCACCTCTATGTGTATATACTGAGGAGAATCTACTTCCCCTCTATGTGTATATACTGAGGAGAATCTACCTCACCTCTGTGTGTATATACTGAGGAGAATCTACCTCACCTCTGTGTGTGTATATACTGAGGAGAATCTACCTCACATCTATGTGTATATACTGAGGAGAATCTACCTCACCTCTATGTGTATATACTGAGGAGAATCTACCTACCCTCTATGTGTATATACTGAGGAGAATCTACCTCCGCTCTATGTGTATATACTGAGGAGAATCTACTTCACATCTACGTGTATATACTGAGGAGAATCTACCTCACCTCTATGTGTATATACTGAGGAGAATCTACCTCACATCTATGTGTATATACTGAGGAGAATCTACCTCACCTCTGTGTGTATATACTGAGGAGAATCTACCTCCCCTCTATGTGTATATACTGAGGAGAATCTACCTCCCCTCTATGTGTATATACTGATGAGAATCTACCTCCCCTCTATGTGTATATACTGAGGAGAATCTACCTCACCTCTATGTGTATATACTGAGGAGAATCTACCTCCCCTCTATGTGTATATACTGAGGAGAATCTACTTCACATCTATGTGTATATACTGAGGAGAATCTACCTCACCTCTGTGTGTATATACTGAGGAGAATCTACCTCCCCTCTATGTGTATATACTGAGGAGAATCTATCTCCCCTCTATGTGTATATACTGATGAGAATCTACCTCCCCTCTATGTGTATATACTGAGGAGAATCTACCTCACCTCTATGTGTATATACTGAGGAGAATCTACCTCCCCTCTATGTGTATATACTGAGGAGAATCTACTTCACATCTATGTGTATATACTGAGGAGAATCTACCTCCCCTCTATGTGTATATACTGAGGAGAATCTACCTCCCCTCTAGGTGTATATACTGAGGAGGATCTATCTCCCCTCTATGTGTATATACTGAGGAGAATTTACCTCCCCTCTATGTGTATATACTGAGGAGAATCTACCTCCCCTCTATGTTTATATACTAATGAGAATCTACCTCACCTCTATGTGTATATACTGAGGAGAATCTACCTCACCTCTGTGTGTATATACTGAGGAGAATCTACCTCCCCTCTATGTGTATATACTGAGAAGAATCTACCTCCGCTCTATGTGTATATACTGAGGAGAATCTACCTCACCTCTCTGTGTATATACTGAGGGGAATCTACCTCACCTCTATGTGTATATACTGAGGAGAATCTACCTCACGTCTATGTGTACATACTGAGGAGAATTAACCTCACCTCTATGTGTATATACTGAGGAGAATCTACGTGACCTCTGTATGTATATACTGAGGAGAATCTACCTCTCCTCTATGTGTATGTACTGAGGAGAATCAACCTTACCTCTATGAGTATATACTGAGGAGAATCTACCTCCCCTCTATGTGTATGTACTGAGGAGAATTTACCATCCCTCTATGTGTATATACTGAGGAGAATCTACCTCCCCTCTATGGGTATATACTGAGGAGAATCTACATCACCTTTGTGTGTATATACTGAGGAGAATCTACCTCACCTCTGTGTGTATATACTGAGGAGAATCTACCTCCCCTCTATGTGTATATACTGAGGAAAATCTACCCCTCCTCTTTGTGTATATACTGAGTAGAATCTGCCCCACCTCTATGTGTATATACTGGGGAGAATCTACCTCACCTCTATGTGTATATACTGAGAAGAATCTACCTCACCTCTGTGTGTATATACTGAGGAGAATCTACCTCCCCTATATGTATATATACTGAGGAGAATCTACCTCACCTCTATGTGTGTATATACTGAGGAGAATCTACCTCACCTCTATGTGTATATATACTGAGGAGAATCTACCTCACCGCTATGTACATATACTGAGGAGAAACTACCTCACCTCTATTTGTATATACGGAGAAGAATCTACCTCACCTCTATGTGTATATACTGAGCAGAATCTACCTCACCTCTGTGTGTATATACTGAGGAGAATCTACCTCACCTCTGTGTGTATATACTGAGGAGAATCTACCTCCCCTCTATGTGTATATACTGAGAAGAATCTACCTCCGCTCTATGTGTATATACTGAGAAGAATCTACCTCACCTCTATGTGTATATACTGAGGAGAATCTACCTCACCTCTCTGTGTATATACTGAGGGGAATCTACCTCACCTCTATGTGTATATACTGAGGAGAATCTACCTCACGTCTATGTGTACATACTGAGGAGAATTAACCTCACCTCTATGTGTATATACTGAGGAGAATCTACCTCCCCTCTATGTGTATATACTGAGGAGAATCTACCTCCCCTCTATGTTTATATACTAATGAGAATCTACCTCACCTCTATGTGTATATACTGAGGAGAATCTACCTCCCCTCTATGTGTATATACTGAGGAGAATCTACCTCACCTCTAGGTGTATATACTGAGGAGGATCTATCTCCCCTCTCTGTGTATATACTGAGGAGAATCTACCTCACGTCTGTGTGTATATACTGAGGAGAATCTACCTCACATCTATGTGTATATACTGAGGAGAATCTACCTCACATCTATGTGTATATACTGAGGAGAATCTACCTCCCCTCTATGTGTATACTTTATGAGAATCTACCTCACGTCTATGTGTGTATACTGAGGAGAATCTATCTCACCTCTATGTGTATATACTGAGGAGAATGTACCTCACCTCTATGTGTATATACTGAGGAGAATCTACCTCACATCTATGTGTATATACTGAGGAGAATCTACCTCACCTCTATGTGTATATACTGAGGAGAATCTACCTCACCTCTGTGTGTATATACTGAGGAGAATCTACCTCCCCTCTATGTGTATATACTGAGGAGAATCTACCTCCCCTCTATGTGTATATACTGAGGAGAATCTACCTCCCCTCTATGTGTATATACTGAGGAGAATCTACCTCACCTCTATGTGTATATACTGAGGAGAATCTACCTCCCCTCTGTGTATATACTGAGAAGAATCTACCTCCGCTCTTTGTGTATATACTGAGGAGAATCTACCTCCCCTCTATGTCTATATACTGAGGAGAATCTACCTCACCTCTATGTGTATATACTGAGGAGAATCTACCTCCCCTCTATGTGTATATACTGAGAAGAATCTACCTCACCTCTATGTGTATATACTGAGGAGAATCTACCTCCCCTCTATGTGTATATACTGAGGAGAATCTACCTCCCCTCTATGTGTATATACTGAGGAGAATCTACCTCACCTCTCTGTGTATATACTGAGGGGAATCTACCTCACCTCTATGTGTATATACTGAGGAGAATCTACCTTACCTCTATGAGTATATACTGAGGAGAATCTACCTCCCCTCTATGTGTATGTACTGAGGAGAATTTACCATCCCTCTATGTGTATATACTGAGGAGAATCTACCTCCCCTCTATGGGTATATACTGAGGAGAATCTACATCACCTCTGTGTGTATATACTGAGGAGAATCTACCTCACCTCTGTGTGTATATACTGAGGAGAATCTACCTCCCCTCTATGTGTATATACTGAGGAAAATCTACCCCTCCTCTTTGTGTATATACTGAGTAGAATCTGCCCCACCTCTATGTGTATATACTGGGGAGAATCTACCTCACCTCTATGTGTATATACTGAGAAGAATCTACCTCACCTCTGTGTGTATATACTGAGGAGAATCTACCTCCCCTATATGTATATATACTGAGGAGAATCTACCTCACCTCTATGTGTGTATATACTGAGGAGAATCTACCTCACCTCTATGTGTATATATACTGAGGAGAATCTACCTCACCGCTATGTACATATACTGAGGAGAAACTACCTCACCTCTATTTGTATATACGGAGAAGAATCTACCTCACCTCTATGTGTATATACTGAGCAGAATCTACCTCACCTCTGTGTGTATATACTGAGGAGAATCTACCTCACATCTATGTGTATACACTGATGAGAATCTACCTCACCTCTATGTGTATATACTCAGGAGGATCTATCTCCCCTCTATGTGTATATACTGAGGAGAATCTACCTCACCTGTATGTGTATATACTGAGGAGAATCTACCTCCCCTCTATGTGTATATACTGAGGAGAATCTACCTCACCTCTAGGTGTATATACTGAGGAGGATCTATCTCCCCTCTCTGTGTATATACTGAGGAGAATCTACCTCACGTCTGTGTGTATATACTGAGGAGAATCTACCTCACATCTATGTGTATATACTGAGGAGAATCTACCTCACATCTATGTGTATATACTGAGGAGAATCTACCTCCCCTCTATGTGTATACTTTATGAGAATCTACCTCACGTCTATGTGTGTATACTGAGGAGAATCTATCTCACCTCTATGTGTATATACTGAGGAGAATGTACCTCACCTCTATGTGTATATACTGAGGAGAATCTACCTCACATCTATGTGTATATACTGAGGAGAATCTACCTCACCTCTATGTGTATATACTGAGGAGAATCTACCTCACCTCTGTGTGTATATACTGAGGAGAATCTACCTCCCCTCTATGTGTATATACTGAGGAGAATCTACCTCCCCTCTATGTGTATATACTGAGGAGAATCTACCTCCCCTCTATGTGTATATACTGAGGAGAATCTACCTCACCTCTATGTGTATATACTGAGGAGAATCTACCTCCCCTCTATGTGTATATACTGAGAAGAATCTACCTCCGCTCTATGTGTATATACTGAGGAGAATCTACCTCCCCTCTATGTCTATATACTGAGGAGAATCTACCTCACCTCTATGTGTATATACTGAGGAGAATCTACCTCCCACTATGTGTATATACTGAGAAGAATCTACCTCCGCTCTATGTGTATATACTGAGGAGAATCTACCTCCCCTCTATGTCTATATACTGAGGAGAATCTACCTCCCCTCTATGTGTATATACTGAGGAGAATCTACCTCACCTCTCTGTGTATATACTGAGGGGAATCTACCTCACCTCTATGTGTATATACTGAGGAGAATCTACCTCACGTCTATGTGTACATACTGAGGAGAATCTACCTCACCTCTATGTGTATATACTGAGGAGAATCTACGTGACCTCTGTATGTATATACTGAGGAGAATCTACCTCTCCTCTATGTGTATGTACTGAGGAGAATCTACCTTACCTCTATGAGTATATACTGAGGAGAATCTACCTCCCCTCTATGTGTATATACTGAGGAGAATTTACCATCCCTCTATGTGTATATACTGAGGAGAATCTACCTCCCCTCTATGGGTATATACTGAGGAGAATCTACCTCACATCTATGTGTATATACTGAGGAGAATCTACCTCCCCTCTATGTGTATATACTGAGGAAAATCTACCCCTCCTCTATGTGTATATACTGAGTAGAATCTACCCCACCTCTATGTGTATATACTGGGGAGAATCTACCTCACCTCTATGTGTATATACTGAGAAGAATCTACCTCCCCTCTATGTGTATATACTGAGAAGAATCTACCTCACCTCTGTGTGTATATACTGAGGAGAATCTACCTCCCCTATATGTATATATACTGAGGAGAATCTACCTCACCTCTATGTGTGTATATACTGAGGAGAATCTACCTCACCTCTATGTGTATATATACTGAGGAGAATCTACCTCACCGCTATGTACATATACTGAGGAGAAACTACCTCACCTCTATTTGTATATACGGAGAAGAATCTACCTCACCTCTATGTGTATATACTGAGCAGAATCTACCTCACCTCTGTGTGTATATACTGAGGAGAATCTACCTTCCCTGTATGTGTATATACTGAGGAAAATCTACCTTACCTCTGTGTGTATATACTGAGGAGAATCTACCCCCCCCTCTATGTGTATATATTGAGAAGAATCTACCTCACCTCTGTGTGTATATACTGAGGAGAATCTACCTCACCTCTGTGTGTATATACTGAGGAGAATCTACCTCACCTCTATGTGTATATACTGAGGAGAATCTACCTCACATCTATGTGTATACACTGAGGAGAATCTACCTCCCCTCTATGTGTATATACTGAGGAGAATCTACCCCCCCCTCTATGTGTATATATTGAGAAGAATCTACCTCACCTCTGTGTGTATATACTGAGGAGAATCTACCTCACCTCTGTGTGTATATACTGAGGAGAATCTACCTCACCTCTATGTGTATATACTGAGGAGAATCTACCTCACCTCTGTGTGTATATACTGAGGAGAATCTACCCCCCCCTCTATGTGTATATATTGAGAAGAATCTACCTCACCTCTGTGTGTATATACTGAGGAGAATCTACCTCACCTCTGTGTGTATATACTGAGGAGAATCTACCTCACCTCTATGTGTATATACTGAGGAGAATCTACCTCACATCTATGTGTATACACTGAGGAGAATCTACCTCCCCTCTATGTGTATATACTGAGGAGAATCTACCTCCCCTCTATGTGTATATACTGAGGAGAATCTACCTCCCCTATATGTATATATACTGAGGAGAATCTACCTCACATCTATGTGTATACACTGAGGAGAATCTATCTCCCCTCTATGTGTATATACTGAGGAGAATCTACCTCACCTGTATGTGTATATACTGAGGAGAATCTTCCTCCCCTCTATGTGTATATACTGAGGAGAATCTACCTCACCTCTAGGTGTATATACTGATGAGAATCTACCTCCCCTCTGTGTGTATATACTGAGGAGAATCTACCTCCCCTCTATGTGTATACTTAGGAGAATCTACCTCACGTCTATCTGTATATACTGAGGAGAATCTACCTCCCCTCTCTGTGTATATACTGAGGAGAATCTACCTCACCTCTATGTGTATATACTGAGGAGAATCTACCTCCCCTCTCTGTGTATATACTGAGGAGAATCTACCTCACCTCTATGTGTATATACTGAGGAGAATCTACCTCACATCTATGTGTATATGAAAATTTTAAAAGAAGCAGAAAAACTCACTTAATGCGCTCCATCCAACTGTATCAACAAGTGAAAATCTTACTTGATGTGGGGTGCCTTGGACTCCTGGCACCCCAATATCCAAAGAAGCAGGGAAATTCCAACGATGCAGAGGTGTATTTCATAGAACAATTTATTATACACATACAAAGGCAAGTGGATATATATCGCAACGCGTTTCGGCTTTTTGTAAGCCTTTTTCAAGCATAAGGGACACATGTCTAGTGATTCCTATTTATAGCTGACATACTCTAAGAGGAAGGGGAAGGGGAGGAGTTTCAATCTAAACAATTTATAAACCATAAACAATGTATAATTTCTAATTGATAGCATCCCACTCTCATTATCAATAGTATAATATTATGGGTGTTTATACAGTATATAAGAATTGTGCAATATGTTTAGCGATCCCCTTATGGGAACACTACGTTGTCACCACGTGATCGGAACTCTAGACGGGGGGGGGGGGGGGGAAGGGAAAGGAGGGGAAGGAGGGGAGGGAGGAAAAAAAGGGGGGAGGGGAAGGGGGAGTCTGTAGATTATTAAGAAACATACCCCCAAATCGATCTGGCCAGCGTTCGGCATCTTTAGGCACACGAAAGAGGCGGATCTCCGCTGTTTGTCTCCATGGGATCTTTCGTCATGGATCCCGGGAGGTCACGTGATGATGCACTAAACGTGATGACGTTTAGTGCAAGGATCTTCCCGTGACTCGGTCACGTGGGGATCCATCGTGTGTGGTGACGTCAGACGTTTTTAGACGCTGGGTCACGTGATCGCACTGCCAGAGTGTCGTGGATGGAATTTACTCATAGGTAGTCATATGACTGCCTATGGAGGCCCCTTTGGACCAAAAATATGCAGAAGAAATGTATTATCGGAGAAATCATAATGGACTATACTTATCCTTGTCTATAGGGGAAAGAATTTGGGGAAAAGTTGTAATAGAGGGGAGGGAAGGATTAGGCTAAAAATATATATATATACATATGTGCTCATAAAAATATATAATCATAAAAACAAGAAGGGAAAAAAAGAGAAAGTGGGAATGAAGAAAAGGAGATATACAGGGATTAAAAGGGAGGGGGGAATAGAGGGAAGGAATAATAAAATTACAGAATTAGTATCATATAAAACCACTTATCTAAAATATGATAGGTAATAATTGATAAGTTATAATAGACATCAATTTAAAATATTGTTACTGTAAATATTAATAAAAGAATTTTTTAATAAAATTTCTCGAGTGTTTCGTTAAGTCCTAAAGGGTGTAGTGTGTTGAATTTAAATATATAGAACATTTCTTTTCTTACTAGGCTGGAGTGGTTCCCTGTATGTGTATACACTGAGGAGAATCTACCTCACCTCTATGTGTATATACTCAGGAGGATCTATCTCCCCTCTATGTGTATATACTGAGGAGAATCTACCTCACCTGTATGTGTATATACTGAGGAGAATCTACCTCACCTCTAGGTGTTAATACTGATGAGGATCTATCTCCCCTCTCTGTGTATATACTGAGGAGAATCTACCTCACGTCTGTGTGTATATACTGAGGAGAATCTACCTCCCCTCTATGTGTATACTTAGGAGAATCTACCTCACGTCTATCTGTATATACTGAGGAGAATCTACCTCACCTCTATGTGTATATACTGAGGAGAATCTACCTCACCTTTATGTGTATATACTGAGGAGAATCTACCTCACATCTATGTGTATATACTGAGGAGAATCTACCTCACATCTATGTGTATATACTGAGGAGAATCTACCTCACCTCTAGGTGTTAATACTGATGAGGATCTATCTCCCCTCTCTGTGTATATACTGAGGAGAATCTACCTCCCCTCTATGTGTATATACTGAGGAGAATCTACCTCACCTCTAGGTGTTAATACTGATGAGGATCTATCTCCCCTCTCTGTGTATATACTGAGGAGAATCTACCTCACGTCTGTGTGTATATACTGAGGAGAATCTACCTCCCCTCTATGTGTATACTTAGGAGAATCTACCTCACGTCTATCTGTATATACTGAGGAGAATCTACCTCACCTCTATGTGTATATACTGAGGAGAATCTACCTCACCTTTATGTGTATATACTGAGGAGAATCTACCTCACATCTATGTGTATATACTGAGGAGAATCTACCTCACATCTATGTGTATATACTGAGGAGAATCTACCTCACCTCTGTGTGTATATACTGAGGAGAATCTACGTGACCTCTGTATTTATATACTGAGGAGAATCTACCTCTCCTCTATGTGTATGTACTGAGGAGAATCTGCCTTACCTCTATGTGTATATACTGAGGAGAATCTACCTCCCCTCTATGTGTATATACTGAGGAGAATCTACCTCCCCTCTATGTGTATATACTGAGGACAATCTACCTCCCCTCTATGTGTATATACTGAGGAGAATCTACCTCACCTCTAAGGGTATATACTGAGGAGAATCTACCTCACCTCTGTGTGTATATACTGAGGAGAATCTACCTCACCTCTAAGGGTATATACTGAGAAGAATCTACCTCACCTCTGTGTATATACTGAGGAGAATCTACCCCACCTCTGTGTGTATATACTGAGGAGAATCTACCTCCCCTCTATGTGTATATACTGAGAAGAATCTACCTGCCCCTATATGTATATACTGAGGAGGATCTAACTCACCTCTATGTGTATATACTGAGGAGAATCTACCTCCCCTCTGTGTGTATATACTGAGGAGAATCTACCTCACCTCTAAGGGTATATACTGAGAAGAATCTACCTCACCTCTGTGTATATACTGAGGAGAATCTACCTCACCTCTGTGTATACACTGAGGAGAATCTACCTCCCCTCTATGTGTGTATACTGAGGAGAATCTACCTCCCCTATATGTATATATACTGAGGAGGATCTACCTCACCTCTATGTGTATATACTGTGGAGAATCTACCTCCCCTCTATGTGTATATACTGAGGAGAATCTACCCCTCCTCTATGTGTATATACTGAGTAGAATCTACCCCACCTCTATGTGTATATACTGGGAGAATCTACCTCACCTCTATGTGTATATACTGAGAAGAATCTACCTCCCCTCTATGTGTATATACTGAGAAGAATCTACCTCACCTCTGTGTGTATATACTGAGGAGAATCTACCTCCCCTATATGTATATATACTGAGGAGAATCTACCTCACCTCTATGTGTGTATATACTGAGGAGAATCTACCTCACCTCTATGTGTATATATACTGAGGAGAATCTACCTCACCGCTATGTACATATACTGAGGAGAAACTACCCTCACCTCTATTTGTATATACGGAGAAGAATCTACCTCACCTCTATGTGTATATACTGAGCAGAATCTACCTCACCTCTGTGTGTATATACTGAGGAGAATCTACCTTCCCTGTATGTGTATATACTGAGGAAAATCTACCTTACCTCTGTGTGTATATACTGAGGAGAATCTACCCCTCCCTCTATGTGTATATATTGAGAAGAATCTACCTCACCTCTGTGTGTATATACTGAGGAGAATCTACCTCACCTCTGTGTGTATATACTGAGGAGAATCTACCTCACATCTATGTGTATACACTGAGGAGAATCTACCTCACCTCTATGTGTATATACTGAGGAGGATCTATCTCCCCTCTATGTGTATATACTGAGGAGAATCTACCTCACCTGTATGTGTATATACTGAGGAGAATCTACCTCCCCTCTATGTGTATATACTGAGGAGAATCTACCTCACCTCTAGGTGTATATACTGATGAGGATCTATCTCCCTCTCTGTGTATATACTGAGGAGAATCTACCTCACGTCTGTGTGTATATACTGAGGAGAATCTACCTCCCCTCTATGTGTATACTTAGGAGAATCTACCTCACGTCTATCTGTATATACTGAGGAGAATCTACCTCACCTCTATGTGTATATACTGAGGAGAATCTACCTCACCTCTATGTGTATATACTGAGGAGAATCTACCTCACATCTATGTGTATATACTGAGGAGAATCTACCTCACATCTATGTGTATATACTGAGGAGAAATCTACTCACCTCTGTGTGTATATACTGAGGAGAATCTACGTGACCTCTGTATTTATATACTGAGGAGAATCTACCTCTCCTCTATGTGTATGTACTGAGGGAGAATCTGCCTTACCTCTATGTGTATATACTGAGGAGAATCTACCTCCCCTCTATGTGTATATGATGAGGAGAATCTACCTCCCCTCTATGTGTGTATACTGAGGAGAATCTACCTCCCCTCTATGTGTATATACTGAGGAGAATCTACCTCACCTCTAAGGGTATATACTGAGGAGAATCTACCTCACCTCTAAGGGTATATACTGAGGAGAATCTACCTCACCTCTAAGGGTATATACTGAGAAGAATCTACCTCACCTCTGTGTATATACTGAGGAGAATCTACCCCACCTCTATGTGTATATACTGAGGAGAATCTACCTCCCCTCTATGTGTATATACTGAGAAGAATCTACCTCCCCTATATGTATATACTGAGGAGGATCTAACTCACCTCTATGTGTATATACTGAGGAGAATCTACCTCCCCTCTGTGTGTATATACTGAGGCGAATCTACCTCACCTCTAAGGGTATATACTGAGAAGAATCTACCTCACCTCTGTGTATATACTGAGGAGAATCTACCTCACCTCTGTGTATACACTGAGGAGAATCTACCTCCCCTCTATGTGTGTATACTGAGGAGAATCTACCTCCCCTATATGTATATATACTGAGGAGGATCTACCTCACCTCTATGTGTATATACTGTGGAGAATCTACCTCCCCTCTATGTGTATATACTGAGGAGAATCTACCTCCACTCTATGTGTATTTACTGAGGAGAATCTACCTCACCTCTATGTGTATATACTGAGGAGAATCTACCTCACCTCTTTGTGTATATACTGAGGAGAATCTACCTCCCCTCTATGTGTATATGCTGAGGAGAATCTACCTCCCCTCTATGTGTATATACTGAGAAGCATCTACCTCCCCTCTATGTGTATATACTGAGAAGCATCTACCTCCCCTCTGTGTGTATATACTGAGGAGAATCTACCCCACCTCTATGTGTATATACTGGGGAGAATCTACCTCACCTCTATGTGTATATACTGAGAAGAATCTACCTCACCTCTGTGTGTATATACTGAGGAGAATCTACCCCCCCCCTCTATGTGTATATATTGAGAAGAATCTACCTCACCTCTGTGTGTATATATTGAGGAGAATCTACCTCACATCTATGTGTATATACTGAGGAGAATCTACCTCACATCTATGTGTATATACTGAGGAGAATCTACCTCACATCTATGTGTATATACTGAGGAGAATCTACCTCACCTCTATGTGTATATACTGAGGAGAATCTACCTCACCTCTATGTGTATATACTGAGGAGAATCTACCTGACCTCTGTGTGTATATACTGAGGAGAATCTACCTCCTCTCTATGTGTATATACTGAGAAGCATCTACCTCCCCTCTATGTGTATATACTGAGGAGAATCTACCTCCCCTCTATGTGTATATACTGAGGAGAATCTACCTCCCCTCTATGTGTATATACTTAGGAGAATCTACCTCACCTCTATTTGTATATACGGAGAAGAATCTACCTCACCTCTATGTGTATATACTGAGCAGAATCTACCTCACCTCTGTGTGTATATACTGAGGAGAATCTACCTTCCCTGTATGTGTGTATACTGAGGAAAATCTACCTTTCCTCTGTGTGTATATACTGAGGAGAATCTACCCCCCCCCCCCTCTATGTGTATATATTGGGAAGAATCTACCTCACCTCTGTGTGTATATACTGAGGAGAATCTACCTCACATCTCTGTGTATATACTGAGGAGAATCTACCTCACATCTATGTGTATATACTGAGGAGAATCTACCTCACTTCTATGTGTATATACTGAGGAGAATCTACCTCACCTCTATGTGTATATACTGAGGAGAATCTACCTCACCTCTATGTGTATATACTGAGGAGAATCTACCTCACCTCTATGTGTATATACTGAGGAGAATCTACCTGACCTCTGTGTGTATATACTGAGGAGAATCTACCTCCCCTCTATGTGTATATGCTGAGGAGAATCTACCTCCCCTCTATGTGTATATACTGAGGAGAATCTACCTCACCTCTAGGTGTATATACTGAGAAGCATCTACCTCCCCTCTATGTGTATATACTGAGGAGAATCTACCTCACCTCTAGGTGTATATACTGAGAAGCATCTACCTCCCCTCTATGTGTATATACTGAGGAGAATCTACCTCCCCTCTGTGTGTATTTACTGAGGAGAATCTATCTCACCTCTATGTGTCTATACTGAGGAGAATATACCTCACCCCTATGTGTATATACTGAGGAGAATCTACCTCCCCTCTGTGTGTATATACTGAGGAGAATCTACCCCTCCTCTAGGTGTATATACTGAGGAGAATCTACCCCACCTCTATGTGTATATACTGGGGAGAATCTACCTCACCTCTAAGGGTATATACTGAGAAGAATCTACCTCACCTCTGTGTGTATATACTGAGGAGAATCTACCTCCCCTATATGTATATATACTGAGTAGAATCTATCTCACCTCTATGTGTGTATATACTGAGGAGAATCTACCTCCTCTCTATGTGTATATACTGAGGAGAATCTACCTCACCTCTATGTGTATATACTGAGGAGAATCTACCTCACCTCTATTTGTATATACGGAGAAGAATCTACCTCACCTCCATGTGTATATACTGAGCAGAATCTACCTCACCTCTGTGTGTATATACTGAGGAGAATCTACCTCCCATCTATGTGTATATACTGAGGAGAATCTACCTCACATCTATGTGTATATACTGAGGAGAATCTACCTCACCTCTATGTGTATATACTGAGGAGAATCTATCTCACCTCTATGTGTATATACTGAGGAGAATCTACCTCACCTCTATGTGTATATACTGCGGAGAATCTACCTCACATCTATGTGTATATACTGAGGAGAATCTACCTCACCTCTATGTGTATATACTGAGGAGAATCTACCTCACATCTATGTGTATATACTGAGGAGAATCTACCTCACATCTATGTGTATATACTGAGGAGAATCTACCTCACCTCTGTGTGTATATACTGAGGAGAATCTACGTGACCTCTGTATTTATATACTGAGGAGAATCTACCTCTCCTCTATGTGTATGTACTGAGGAGAATCTGCCTTACCTCTATGTGTATATACTGAGGAGAATCTACCTCCCCTCTATGTGTATATACTGAGGAGAATCTACCTCCCCTCTATGTGTATATACTGAGGAGAATCTACCTCACCTCTAAGGGTATATACTGAGGAGAATCTACCTCACCTCTAAGGGTATATACTGAGAAGAATCTACCTCACCTCTGTGTATATACTGAGGAGAATCTACCCCACCTCTATGTGTATATACTGAGGAGAATCTACCTCCCCTCTATGTGTATATACTGAGAAGAATCTACCTCCCCTATATGTATATACTGAGGAGGATCTAACTCACCTCTATGTGTATATACTGAGGAGAATCTACCTCCCCTCTGTGTGTATATACTGAGGAGAATCTACCTCACCTCTGTGTATATACTGAGGAGAATCTACCTCACCTCTGTGTATACACTGAGGAGAATCTACCTCCCCTCTATGTGTGTATACTGAGGAGAATCTACCTCCCCTATATGTATATATGCTGAGGAGGATCTACCTCACCTCTATGTGTATATACTGAGGAGAATCTACCTCCCCTCTATGTGTATATACTGAGGAGAATCTACCTCCACTCTGTGTGTATATACTGAGGAGAATCTACCTCACCTCTATGTGTATATACTGAGGAGAATCTACCTCACCTCTTTGTGTATATACTGAGGAGAATCTACCTCACCTCTAGGTGTATATACTGAGAAGCATCTACCTCCCCTCTATGTGTATATACTGAGGAGAATCTACCTCCCCTCTGTGTGTATATACTGAGGAGAATCTATCTCACCTCTATGTGTCTATACTGAGGAGAATATACCTCACCCCTATGTGTATATACTGAGGAGAATCTACCTCCCCTCTGTGTGTATATACTGAGGAGAATCTACCCCTCCTCTATGTGTATATACTGAGGAGAATCTACCCCACCTCTATGTGTATATACTGGGGAGAATCTACCTCACCTCTATGTGTATATACTGAGAAGAATCTACCTCACCTCTGTGTGTATATACTGAGGAGAATCTACCTCACATCTATGTGTATATACTGAGGAGAATCTACCTCACATCTATGTGTATATACTGAGGAGAATCTACCTCACCTCTATGTGTATATACTGAGGAGAATCTATCTCACCTCTATGTGTATATACTGAGGAGAATCTACCTCACCTCTATGTGTATATACTGCGGAGAATCTACCTCACATCTATGTGTATATACTGAGGAGAATCTACCTCACCTCTATGTGTATATACTGAGGAGAATCTACCTCACATCTATGTGTATATACTGAGGAGAATCTACCTCACATCTATGTGTATATACTGAGGAGAATCTACCTCACCTCTGTGTGTATATACTGAGGAGAATCTACGTGACCTCTGTATTTATATACTGAGGAGAATCTACCTCTCCTCTATGTGTATGTACTGAGGAGAATCTGCCTTACCTCTATGTGTATATACTGAGGAGAATCTACCTCCCCTCTATGTGTATATACTGAGGAGAATCTACCTCACCTCTAAGGGTATATACTGAGGAGAATCTACCTCACCTCTAAGGGTATATACTGAGAAGAATCTACCTCACCTCTGTGGGTATATACTGAGAAGAATCTACCTCACCTCTGTGTATATACTGAGGAGAATCTACCTCCCCTCTATGTGTATATACTGAGAAAAATCTACCTCCCCTATATGTATATACTGAGGAGGATCTAACTCACCTCTATGTGTATATACTGAGGAGAATCTACCTCCCCTCTGTGTGTATATACTGAGGAGAATCTACCTCACCTCTAAGGGTATATACTGAGAAGAATCTACCTCACCTCTGTGTATATACTGAGGAGAATCTACCTCACCTCTGTGTATACACTGAGGAGAATCTACCTCCCCTCTATGTGTGTATACTGAGGAGAATCTACCTCCCCTATATGTATATATACTGAGGAGGATCTACCTCACCTCTATGTGTATATACTGAGGAGAATCTACCTCCCCTCTATGTGTATATACTGAGGAGAATCTACCTCACCTCTATGTGTATATACTGAGGAGAATCTACCTCACCTCTTTGTGTATATACTGAGGAGAATCTACCTCCCCTCTGTGTATATACTGAGAAGCATCTACCTCCCCTCTATGTGTATATACTGAGAAGCATCTACCTCCCCTCTGTGTGTATATACTGAGGAGAATCTATCTCACCTCTATGTGTCTATACTGAGGAGAATATACCTCACCCCTATGTGTATATACTGAGGAGAATCTTCCTCCCCTCTGTGTGTATATACTGAGGAGAATCTACCCCTCCTCTATGTGTATATACTGAGGAGAATCTACCCCACCTCTATGTGTATATACTGGGGAGAATCTACCTCACCTCTATGTGTATATACTGAGAAGAATCTACCTCACCTCTGTGTGTATATACTGAGGAGAATCTACCTCCCCTCTGTGTATATACTGAGGAGAATCTACCTCACCTCTATGTGTATATACTGAGGAGAATCTACCTGACCTCTATGTGTATATACTGAGGAGAATCTACCTCACCTCTCTGTGTATATACTGAGGAGAATCTACCTCACCTCTGTGTGTATATACTGAGGAGAATCTACCTCACCTCTATGTGTATATACTGAGGAGAATCTACCTCCCCTCTGTGTGTATATACTGAGGAGAATCTACCCCTCCTCTATGTGTATATACTGAGGAGAATCTACCCCACCTCTATGTGTATATACTGGGGAGAATCTACCTCACCTCTATGTGTATATACTGAGAAGAATCTACCTCACCTCTGTGTGTATATACTGAGGAGAATCTACCTCACATCTATGTGTATATACTGAGGAGAATCTACCCCCCCCCCTCTATGTGTATATATTGAGAAGAATCTACCTCACCTCTGTGTGTATATATTGAGGAGAATCTACCTCCCATCTATGTGTATATACTGAGGAGAATCTACCTCACATCTATGTGTATATACTGAGGAGAATCTACCTCACCTCTATGTGTATATACTGAGTAGAATCTACCTCACCTCTATGTGTCTATACTGAGAAGAATCTACCTGACCTCTGTGTGTATATACTGAGGAGAATCTACCTCCCCTCTATGTGTATATACTGAGAAGCATCTACCTCCCCTCTATGTGTATATACTGAGGAGAATCTACCTCCCCTCTATGTGTATATACTGAGGAGAATCTACCTCACCTCTATGTGTATATACTGAGGAGAATCTACCTCACCTCTATTTGTATATACGGAGAAGAATCTACCTCACCTCTATGTGTATATACTGAGCAGAATCTACCTCACCTCTGTGTGTATATACTGAGGAGAATCTACCTTCCCTGTATGTGTGTATACTGAGGAAAATCTACCTTACCTCTGTGTGTATATACTGAGGAGAATCTACCCCCCCCCCCTCTATGTGTATATATTGAGAAGAATCTACCTCACCTCTGTGTGTATATACTGAGGAGAATCTACCTCACATCTATGTGTATATACTGAGGAGAATCTACCTCACTTCTATGTGTATATACTGAGGAGAATCTACCTCACCTCTATGTGTATATACTGAGGAGAATCTACCTCACCTCTATGTGTATATACTGAGGAGAATCTACCTCACCTCTATGTGTATATACTGAGGAGAATCTACCTGACCTCTGTGTGTATATACTGAGGAGAATCTACCTCCCCTCTATGTGTATATGCTGAGGAGAATCTACCTCCCCTCTATGTGTATATACTGAGGAGAATCTACCTCACCTCTAGGTGTATATACTGAGAAGCATCTACCTCCCCTCTATGTGTATATACTGAGAAGCATCTACCTCCCCTCTGTGTGTATATACTGAGGAGAATCTATCTCACCTCTATGTGTCTATACTGAGGAGAATATACCTCACCCCTATGTGTATATACTGAGGAGAATCTACCTCCCCTCTGTGTGTATATACTGAGGAGAATCTACCCCTCCTCTATGTGTATATACTGAGGAGAATCTACCCCACCTCTATGTGTATATACTGGGGAGAATCTACCACACCTCTATGTGTATATACTGAGAAGAATCTACCTCACCTCTGTGTGTATATATGAGGAGAATCTACCTCCCCTATATGTATATATACTGAGTAGAATCTATCTCACCTCTATGTGTGTATATACTGAGGAGAATCTACCTCCTCTCTATGTGTATATACTGAGGAGAATCTACCTCACCTCTATGTGTATATACTGAGGAGAATCTACCTCACCTCTATTTGTATATACGGAGAAGAATCTACCTCACCTCTATGTGTATATACTGAGCAGAATCTACCTCACCTCTGTGTGTATATACTGAGGAGAATCTACCTCACATCTATGTGTATATACTGAGGAGAATCTACCTCACATCTATGTGTATATACTGAGGAGAATCTACCTCACCTCTATGTGTATATACTGAGGAGAATCTACCTCACCTCTATGTGTATATACTGAGGAGAATCTACCTCACCTCTATGTGTATATACTGAGGAGAATCTACCTCACCTCTATGTGTATATACTGAGGATAATCTACCTCACCTCTCTGTGTATATACTGAGGAGAATCTACCTCACCTCTTTGTGTATATACTGAGGAGAATCTACCTCCCCTCTATGTGTATATACTGAGGAGAATCTACCTCCCCTCCATGTGTATATACTGAGGAGAATCTACCTCACCTCTATGTGTATATACTGAGGAGAATCTACCTCACCTCTATGTGTATATACTGAGGAGAATCTACCTCACATCTATGTGTATATACTGAGGAGAATCTACCTCCCCTCTATGTGTATATACTGAGGAGAATCTACCATCCCTCTATGTGTATATACTGAGGAGAATCTACCTCCCCTCTGTGTATATACTGAGGAGAATCTACCTCACCTCTATGTGTATATACTGAGGAGAATCTACCTGACCTCTATGTGTATATACTGAGGAGAATCTACCTCACCTCTCTGTGTATATACTGAGGAGAATCTACCTCACCTCTGTGTGTATATACTGAGGAGAATCTACCTCACCTCTCTGTGTATATACTGAGGAGAATCTACCTCACATCTATGTGTATATACTGAGGAGAATCTACCTCCCCTCTATGTGTATATACTGAGGAGAATCTACCTCATCTTTCTGTGTGTATATACTGAGGAGAATCTACCTCACCTCTCTGTGTATATACTTAGGAGAATCTACCTCACCTCTATGTGTATATACTGAGGAGAACCTACCTCCCCTCTATGTGTATATACTGAGGAGAATCTACCTCACCTCTATGTGTATATACTGAGGAGAATCTACCTCCCCTCTATGTGTATATACTGAGGAGAATCCACCTCACCTCTATGTGTATATACTGATGAGAATCTACCTCACCTGTATGTGTATATACTGAGGAGAATCTACCTCACCTCTCTGTGTATATACTTAGGAGAATCTACCTCACCTCTCTGTGTATATACTGAGGAGAATCTACCTCACCTCTATGTGTATATACTGATGAGAACCTACCTCCCCTCTATGTGTATATACTGAGGAGAATCTACCTCACCTCACAAGATGTGATACGGGGAGCATGGAGGCTCTAGTACGCTGTTGTACCACCTCTAGCTTGGATACATGATGTGATACAAGCAGGCATGGAGGCAATTGCATCTGTCTGGGATGATGTTTTGGTGGTCCTTCAGTGGAGAGGCCCCTTCAGCTGTACTATTCTAGGATTGTGTGACATGCAGTGACTCTTTTTTTAGTCCCGGGTCAGCAGGATGCTTCTCCCAGCCATGATGTTGCCTCCTTGGTAGTGGCACGGCTCGCACAACAAACACATTGGCGCATATATATAATCTGGTTTGCAGCAGAATTGTGGCATCAGGAGGTGTTAATTTTGGTGTAGAAAACTCCGGAGTGGAAATGCCCAAATATCCAGCAAATCCTGGAAGTGGTTGTCACCCCCAACTGCACCGGTCACACGGATGGCGTATCTGTACAACACGCCATCGGCACAATCCTGCCGCGGAAGCCATATTGGTTGGGGCGGAAATACTGCAACTGACAGAGAACATTGTTTGTGTTCGAGGATGAATGTGGGCGTTCTGGAAGGGTATTCAGGCCTGGAGATCTCGGGGCTGTGCGGGGCTCCATGGGCTACGGCTTCAGACAGATGCATGGAATGGGCTATAGAAGCGCTATATGGCGACACGGTTTATAATGGCTTTACTCTTTCTCTTCTGCTTCACTACAGATGAAAAAGTGGAATCGTATGAACACCTCGCACTGAAGGTTCTTCATTCCTGGAAGGAGATCCGGGGAGGCGATTGTAAACTGGTCCCCGAACACATTGAAACCCGCGCCCTGTACCACAGAGACAAGCCGGGAATAGAGCAGGTACGCAGAAGTATGTGCGCCCCCTACTGGGAGCACTCTATAGGACTCTCTGACATGTTGGATACAGTCTTGTGGGAACTCAAGGGTTAATCTCCTCCTGTACCCTTGCGCCTGTATCTGCCAGCGGGATGACGAGGGGTTGGCATATAGGTGATGCAACGTTACATCTAATGATCGTCAATGCAGTTGCGTAGCAACTGCAATCCGACAGTCGCAGAAAATGCACCTGGGTTGGATTTTGGTTGTAGGTCATAAGCTGCATGCGACTTTTTCCACCGCAGACATTAGAGTAAGTCGCATGCGACTAACTTTCCTGCGATTTGACTGCTTTTTTACTGCCAGGTTGCAACTCTGAAACAATCTCCAGATGACCCGGAACCTCTTGTGCCGCCTAACTGTTCTGCAGCTTTCTGTCAGCATGAAGCACTAGCCTTAATATATAGATAGAGCTGTGGGGGAGAACTGCTGCCGCAGCCAGATGCCTAACAGACTGTCTGATCTGAGGTTTGGGAGGACAACTATGGCCGACCTCCAGGGACTCGCCCTTTATAATGTAAGACAGATGGTGCATTGATGAAGGGAAGTCTTCACTTTGTAATTGATGGGGGTCTTACTTTCTGGTCCCCATCAATCTGCAGTCTCTTCCTGAGTACCAGCCACCCACTGTGCAGGTAAGGCAGCGCAGCCCCGTTCACAACAGATGGCCAAGAGCGCCGCTCTGCAGGAAAAATGATCCCTTATTCTCAGGATTGGCGAAGGCCTTAGAGCACAGCTCCTCAACCTGCAGGTTTGAGTGATGGTCGGAAGCCACAACTCAACTCAAAAATGGATGACAGACGTTTTTAGGTTAGTGCTACAAGGCGACTTTTGCACTACGGTCCTGCTACATGGCGTAAGCAAATCCAGTCTGATTGTCAGGTTGTAGTTGCAATCAAAGACCTCCAAGCCTGGTGGACTGCATGTGATTGTTGGGCTGTGACCGGATCCACTTACATTAGGTTGCACAGCAGTAGGGTATTGGCCAACCCGGAGGACCCTTTTACACTAAACGTTATCCCTCAGGATGTCGTGGGGTCGCCGGAATCTGAGCGATAATCATTCAATGCTGCCAGCGACTGAATGATGAAGAATAATTAGTTCGTTGTTCAGTTTCTGCAGGCATAAAAATCAGGCGACAATCAGCCGTGTAAACGGGTAAATCGTGAAAGACGGCCTGCTCACTGCGGAGGTGGGCAAGTGGAAGAGAGCTCCGTGCACTCCATTCACTGCCAATCTGGTGTAATAGCGCCCCTAGCCGTGCAGCATGTGTCACACCCAAAGTCTCCGTGACGCCATCACCTAAAACATATTCTAAATTGTGAACATCTGCTAATCTATATTCCTGTGTGACATCGGACAGGGGTGGGGACCATCTCAACTAGCGCTGTTTGGTGGTCAGGATATATCAATTGCCAGTACATATGGTCATAAGTCAGGAATGAGCCACACGCAAGGGGCCACAAGTCAAGAGGCTCCTTAGCCACTGGCTGGGAAACTTTGTGTTGGAGGATTGAGCCCACTTGTTATATGCTGGATGGATCTGCCCCTTTAATGGAGGAGTGTTGTCAGGTTTCCAAGTCTCATTACTGCATCTCCTAATGAGCTGTCAATTACAAGCAGCGTAGAGTGTTCCTGTCCGCCTCCGGGGATCAGATCCGTGAGTGAATGGATGTGATAGTAAAGCTATGAATCCCATTGTTTCAGTAAGGCAGAATGGCCATGAGATGCAATAAATCGTACAATCAAACTACTAACGACCACTCGTCCGTCCGTTAGTATGTATGTATGTGTAGTGGCCGAAGTCTGTTTCTGGCCCCTCCATAAATGTCATACTTGTCATTGTCTTGTGTGGATGCACTGTGCAAAGTGTCTTATCTCATGTTATGTGTTATGTACAGCTGCAGCAAATGAGAGGTTAATGTCTGCATGAGTCTAGGAGATGTCTGTAAGTGTATCGATTTATATCCTGTCACATGGTATGTGAGAGATGATAAATATGAGTGTAGGAGAACAATCAGGGGCTGAGGCTTCATCATCCTCAATGGTCAGGACTGGAGTGGAGTGCTGGCCACATGGGGGTACCTTCAACCCTCATGTGGTGAAGTGATGGAGGAAGAAGAGAGGTATCCTGAGGACCCCAATGCCAGGAGCCAACAGAGAGTGAGGAGAACGAGCCTGAGAGAGCATGAAAAAAGAAGGCCAGGACTGCCGTACAGAGGTACTGTTGCAAGTGTCTGTGGAGTGACCCTACCCCCATCCTCCTCTGGAGAGTTCCCCTTCCAGTAGCGGTACCTGACAGATAATGCAGGCCTGCAGGACTGGTATCATCCTGAGTTTCCTCCCAGACCTCCAACTGTCTGTCCTTACCTGCACTGGTGTGTTCCTGATTTGTGAGATATTGAAATTCCCAAGTAAACTTTTGCCAGGCCTTACCATTCCCAGGGACTGAGGTCCTTCAATCTTACATTGTGTGTGAATTCTCTTTGTTACCGCTGAAGGTCATACTAGTGGGTAAAGGAAACAGTGGCGTCACGCGTGACCAAAGTGTATTCCTGTTCCATGTATATTGGCCATCCATCTCCTAGGGGTGTCTGGAAGAGGTCCAGCACGGCTCTGACAGAGGCTACGTGTGTCCCTCCGGGAGAGAGCCTGGTAAGTGCCACTGTGACAAGTGACCACTCTACCCACCCAGCTCCCCAGAGTATGCGCTGTGTCCTGAGTTACCCTACAGGACACTGCATATGTGAGTGAGTGATTTGTATGCTCCGCCCCTGGTGATATCATGGCTCTGCCCAATGGTTACATCATAGCTCCGTTCCTGGCACCATCACAGCTGGTCCTAACACACTGAGAACACAACTAAGCTGTTATGTCAGACGGTCCTGACAGGTGACACCGACCTACCGCCACCACTGATCAGCAGTCCTAACAGGAGACACCAACCTCCTGCCACTACAGATCAGTGGTCCTGACAGGAAACACCAACCTACCACCACTACAGATCAGTGGTCCGACAGGAAACACCAACCTACCGCCACCAGAGAGATCCGGTGGGCTGAATGACCTGTGGTGATGTCACTGCTGTGGGAAGAGCCATTCTAGAGTTTGTTATTACTTTATACTGGATAAGCCAACAGAAAGTACCAGAACCTGTAATGACATCACCCTCATGCAATCCCCTGTGTGGGTGGAGTCAGGGATCACATGACCAGGGGCCCATCACTGTATCCAGGAGCTGTGTTTGTCATGTGTGCACTCAGCATAAATGTAGTAGAGCTGCGAGTGGCTGTTTGTCTAATGTGCTGTGCGTGTAATGTGTATAGTCAGCATGGATGTTATGTAGCAGAGCTGTGTTTGTAACATGTGCATGTCATGTAGCACAGCTGTGTCTGTCATGCGCATATAATGTAGCAGAGCTGTGTTTGTACCATGCACATGTCATGTCTGTTGGGCGTATGTCATGTGCCAAAGCTGTGTCTGTCAGGCGCATGGCATGTAGCAGAGCTATGTCTGTGACGGGCATGTCATGTAGCACAGCTGTGTGTTTCTGTCACATGTCCATGTACCACAGCTGTGTGTGTGATGTGCATGTAGCAGAGCTGTGTGGCACATTGCGTGACCAGAAACACTGGTGCTATAATTTCCTAATAATTACTAGTAATCATATAAACCTTTTCCAGTCTGTAATCCCAGTGTTGGCTCCTGTTTTCTTGTAGGGACGCATACAGATGTGGGTGGACATGTTTCCAACTGATCTGCCACTTCCAGGCCCTCCTGTTGATATCTCACCCCGGAAGCCCAAGGGGTAATTATGTGATGATCTTCTCCCAACTCCTCTCCCCTCTCTTCTCTCCTCTTCCCTCACCTTCTCTCCTCCCTCCTCTCTCCTCTCTCCTCTCTCCTCTTCTTTCTCCTCTCCTCTCCTTTCTCCTTTCTCCTCTTTCCTTCCTACTCTCTCCTCTCTCTTCTCTCCCCCCTTCTCTCCCCCTCTCCCCCCTCTTCCCCTCTCTCCCCTCCTCTCTCCCCTCCTCTCTCCCCTCCTCTCTCCCCTCCTCTCTCCCCTCCCCTCTCCCCTCCCCTCTCCCCTCCCCTCTCCCCTCCCCTCTCCCCTCCTCTCTCCCCTCTCCCCTCCTCTCCCCTCCTCTCCCCTCCTCTCCCCTCCCCTCTCCCCTCCCCTCTCCCCTCCCCTCTCCTCCCCCCCTCTCCTCCCCCCCTCTCCTCCCCCCCTCTCCTCCCCCCCTCTCCTCCCCCCCCTCTCCTCCCCCCCCTCTCCTCCCCCCCCTCTCCTCCCCCCCCTCTCCTCCCCCCCCTCTCCTCCCCCCCTCTCCTCCCCCCCTCTCCTCCCCCACTCTCCTCCCCCCCTCTCCTCCCCCCCTCTCCTCCCCCCCTCTCCTCCCCCCCTCTCTCTCCTCCTCCTCTCTCTCCTCTCCGGCTTGCATTTACTTCTTATATTTCCTGGTGATTCTTTATATGATGACTCTGTGTAGAACGGTAATACCGGCCTCAGTAGCTGCTGGATCATTGAACATTCTCTGTTATACAATGGAGACAATTCTATTTTGTGTCTAGAGCTGAACCGGGGTATTTCCAGGATTTTTTTTCATTGGGAAGGGGTTTGGAATCTAAAAGAAATGTATATATACAGTTTATATTGGGAAGCACATCTACAAGACAACGTTTATAACACTGCAGGCTTAGATACAGTGGCTCAGCTCTTGCAACCTCTAAATAATGGAGTCCCCATATAGGAGTCAGCTATCCGCTGTACGCAGTGATAGTGTTTGCAGTTACCTCCAGTGATCACAGGTCTTGTTTTCTCTGATTGATGATATCTACTTTCCCTTTTCTTTATGTGGGTACAGACCGCCATGGTGACTTCATCCAGCCACAACTCATCTCTGCACACTCTTGCTATCTTGCCGCTAACCACAGTGCTCCCTAAACAGTAGTACTGCTCCTCTTTGTGCCTCATACAGCAATAGTGCCCACCACAAGAAATAGTGCCTTATTTGCACCCCACAGTAATAGTGCCCTCTTTTGTGCCTCAACACAGTAATAATTTTCCACTTTGTTCCCCTGAATAGTAACACTCTTGTGTTCTCAAAGTAATACTGTCCCCGTGTGCTGCAACAAATAATACTCCCCAAAGGAATAATACCTCCTCCATGTCCCCATAGGTCATAGTACCTCCTTAGTGCCTCCAAAAGTAATGATGTTCTTTTGTGCTTCTCTGTTCCCTTGACAAAGTAATAGTACTCACATCAAATAATAGAGCCCCCTCTGTACCCTATCTAGGTAATAGATCCCCCTGTGTGCCCCCACAAAGTAGAGTCCTTTTGGTGCCAGTAGTAGAGATCCTCTCTGTCCCAACAAAGATAATTATGCCCTCTCTGGCCCTCTAAATAATAGTGCCACTCTGTGTAACATTGCTGCTTTCCTCTTACCCTCCTTCCAAAACTCCCATCAGCAGCACATCTGAAGCTTTCGCACAGTGTGGCGCGGCTCTTGCATAGCCCGACTCTTCTCCTATGCCCTGCTCTCACAGCAAAAGGTATGGGGGGTCTTTTAAAGAAATACAGAAGTTGGGGAAGAGTGACCATCTTAACAGAATGCATCCCCCATCCAGGAGAGCGGAGCCCATTGGCCGGCTGTTTGTGAGAACACTGCTGTATCTATGGGCTTTGTCAAGTTAATCCCCAAATACAGAATGCAGTTATCCCAAGTTGGAAAATTAGAAGTGGGGCAATTAATTTTTGCGCAGGCTCGGTGTATTGCATCTCAGATTAGAATTATAGGCCTGAAAGTGTAGTGAACCTACCCAGCGAATCCATGAGGTGTGGAAGAGAAGTAAGGGTTCAGTAAGAGAGAGAACAAGACGGCGGCGAACAGACGCCAATACTATTAGCATGTGCTGCAGTGGAAGCGGCTAACGGCTCAATAGCCAAGGCAAATGGGAGAGAGCGGGCCGCCCCGCCGCACTCCACAAACAATATGGAACTGAACTGGTTGAATAGACGGAAGTTTCAGGGAGGCTGAGGGGGGCTATACAAGGAACGAAGTGCAGAAGAAAGGGCAATGGAGCCCAACAGAGCCCGGGCCAGGAAAGACTATCTAGGTCCAAAGACAACTGAGACAGTGGGGTATTGGGAGTACCAGCCCAATGCACAATGCTAAGTAATTCTCGGACATTGTCCTTGGCAACCTGGAATAAAGCCTTCCCGGTTGGAGTGAACCAAGAATGGCAGAAGGCAATATAGGTGGGAGGCTGATCTAGAGGTAAAGAGTTTTACAAGGGAGATTGGGCGATAGTTAGAGGGAAGCGAATGGTCTTTAAGGGGTTTAGGAACAACAGTAATCCATGCAGATAGCATATAGCACTAAAATATCATTACACCCGGCAGGTAAAACAAAAAAGGTTTGTTCCGGTGTCGCCAGTAGAGCAATGTGTGATCCTTCTCAGAGAAACCAAGTCATCTTGTAGATATGAGAGCTTCTACTGGCTAACAAAAATCCGGGATGTTACAGCAGCTTTCGGGGATCTCGCCCCCTTCGTCAGGCTCAGGAATGAAACTAGTTTGGATGGCACATAATTATAACCTACAGGTGCGGGGGGGGGGGGGGGGGGACAGTCGTCTTGATCTACATAAATGTTTTGCACTCAAAACCTAAAACAACCGACGAACAGAGGGGAGACATGCATCGTAAATCAGTCCACTGAGCTCAGGACAGTTTTATCATGTGTCACAAATTTCTGTGTGCGAACATTTATTTAGATCAACAAGAATGTGCCCCCCCCCCCCCCCCCCCTCTGCATCTGTAGGTTATAATTATGTGCCATCCAAACTTGTTTCATTCATGAGCCTGACGAAGGGGGTGAGATCCCCGAAAGCTGCTGTAACATCATGTATGTTTGTAAGCCAATAAAAGGTATATCTAGAAGATGACTTGGTTTCTCTCACTGAGAACAATCACACCTGGCAGGTAAGTGAGCTCAAAGGAGAAAAGTATACTTTCGTAAATTGGGGCGGTGGACCCATCCGGTCTGGGGGCTTTTTCCGTTTTTAAAAATCTGACGGCAAATTCCAGCTTTACAGCAGACAACGGAGGATTTAATGAAGCTGCAGTCCTTGAGGGTGCTGTGCTAGAAATGAGTCTCAAGGGGGCGGTATTACCCATTTAACCTCTCTGGAATTAAAGGTGCCCATCCACATTCAATGGTGGTCAGCTGAATGAATACTTATTTCAATGAAGCCTCTGATAGCGGCTTATCTCTTAAGCGGACCCAAAGAATTGGGCATTGAAATACCCCATGAATCCTTATTTACCCCAAGATCATCTGTTGGGGAAAAGTCAGGAGGCCCCATACATGTGAGAGTTGTCCAGACCCGCGGGCTTGGATGACGGTTGCTATTGTGCATGGCAGCCTTCCTGGAGAAGCTGAGAATATATTCTACCATCGTTCATGGTCAGAGGAGTACCCTGTTGTACCGCCTCTAGCTTGGATACAAGATGTGATATGGGGGCATGGAGGCTCCAGTACCCTGTTGTACCGCCTCTAGCTTGGATACCAGATGTGATACAGGTGGGCATGGAGGCTCTAGTACCCTGTTGTACCGCCTCTAGCTTGGATACAAGATGTGATACAGGTGGGCATGGAGGCTCTAGTACCCTGTTGTACCGCCTCTAGCTTGGATACAAGATGTACTTCGGGCAGCATGGAGGCTCTAGTACCCTGTTGTACCGCCTCTAGCTTGGATACAAGATGTGATACAAGCAGGCATGGAGGCTCCAGTACCCTGTTGTACCGCCTCTAGCTTGGATACAAGATGTGATACAAGCAGACATGGAGGCTCTAGTACACTGTTGTAGCACCTCTAGCTTGGATACAAGATGTGATACGGGGGGCATGGAGGCTCTAGTACCCTGTTGTACCGCCTCTAGCTTGGATACAAGATGTGATACAAGCAGACATGGAGGCTCCAGTACCCTGTTGTACCGCCTCTAGCTTGGATACAAGATGTGATACAAGCAGACATGGAGGCTCTAGTACACTGTTGTAGCACCTCTAGCTTGGATACAAGATGTGATACGGGGGGCATGGAGGCTCTAGTACCCTGTTGTACCGCCTCTAGCTTGGATACAAGATGTGATATGGGCAGGCATGGAGGCTCTAGTACCCTGTATAATGCCTCTAGCTTAGATACAAGATGTGATATGGGCAGACATTGAGGCTCTCGTATCCTGATGTACCGCTTCTAGCTTGGATACAAGATGTGATACGGAGAGCATGGAGGCTCTAGTACCCTGTTGTACCGACTATAGCTCGGATACAAGATGTGATACGGGCGGGCATGAAGGCTCTAGTAACCAGATGTACCACATCTAGCTTGGATACAAGATGTAACATAGTAACATAGTTTGTAAGGCTGAATAAAGACAATGTCCATCTAGTCCAGCCTGTTTATCCTCCTGTGTTGTTGATCCAGAGGAAGGCAAAAAACCCCAAGAGCAGAAGCCAATTAGCCCTTTTGGGGGGAAAATTCCTTCCCGACTCCCTAATGGCAATCAGACTGTTCCCTGGACCAACCCCTAATAGTTCCTACCTGCCTGTATACCAGGATTAACAATTAGCCTAAGATTTATATCCTGTAATGTCCTTCCTCTCTAGAAAGACATCAAGTCCCTCTTAAACTCCTCTATGGATCCTTCCATCACCACTTCCTCAGGCAGAGGGTTCCACAGGCTCACTGCTCTTACAGTAAAGAACCCCCTCCTGTGTTGGTGATGAAACCTGCTTTCCTCTAGACGTAGCGGATGCCCTCTTGTTACCGTCGCAGTCCTGGGTATAAACAGATCCTGGCAGAGATCCTTGTATCGTCCCCTCATGTATTTATACATGGTTATTTGGTCGCCCCTTAGCCATCTGTTTTCCGGGGTGAATAATCCCAGTTTTGGTGCCTCTCTGGGTATTCCAGTCCCCTCATTCCATGTATTAGTTTAGTTGCCCTTCTTTGTACCCCTCCAGCACTGTGACATCTTTCCTGAGCCCCGGTGACCAGAACTGTGCGCAGTATTCCATGTGCGGTCTGACAAGTGCCTTATATAGTGGGGGGATAATGTTCTCGTCCCTCGCCCCTATACCTCTTTTAATGCACCCCAAGACTTTATTAGCTTTTGCAGCAGCTGACTGGCATTGGTTACTCCAGTTTAGTCTACAGCCCACTAGTACCCCCAGGTCTTTTCCCTAGCAGTACCCCATTTAGTGTATATTGGTGACATCTGTTTCTCCTGCCCATGTGCAGAGCCTTACATTTATCCACATTGACCCTCATTTCCTATTCCCCCCCCCCCCCCCAGCCCCCGGCTTATCTCGGACCGTTTGTAGCCGCACCTTGTCCTCCGTTGTATTGGTTATATTGTATAATTTTGTGTCATCTGCAAATATTGATATGTTACTGTGCAGCCCCTCTATCAGGGCGTTGATACATATATTGTACAGAATGGGGCCCAATACTGAACCCTGTGCCCCCCCCCCCGGTAGCGACGGGGGCCCAATCAGAGTACGAACCATTTATTACCACCCTCTGCTTTCTATCATTGAGCCAGTTCTTTACCTACTTACACACGTTTTCACCCAATCCGAGCTTCTCATTTTATATATCAGCCTATTATGCGGCACGGTGTCAAAGGCTTTAGAGAAGTCCAGATATACGAGATCAATAGACTCTCCCAGGTCCAGCCTAGAGCTTACTTCATCGTAGAAGCTGATCAGATGGTCTGACATGATCGACCCTTCATGAATCCATGCTGATGAGGAGTTATACCGTTGTTCTCCTTGAGGTGAGAAAACAATGTGATACGGGTGGGCATGGAGGCTCTAGTACCCTGTTGTACCACGTCTAGCTTGGATACAAGATGTGATACGGGTGGGCATGGAGGCTCTAGTACCCTGTTGTACCATCTCTAGCTTGGATACAAGATGTGATATGGGGGCATGGAGGCTCTAGTACCCTGCCGTACCGCCTCTAGCTTGGATACAAGATGTGATACAGGCAGGCATGGAGGCTCTAGTACCCTGTTGTACCACCTGTAGCTTGGATACAAGATGTGATACGGGGGCATGGAGGCTCTAGTACCCTGTTGTACCACCTCTAGCTTGGATACAAGATGTGATACGGGGGGCATGAAGGGTCTAGTTCCCTCTTGTACCACCTCTAGCTTGGATACAAGATGTAATATGGGGGGCATGGAGGCGCTAGTACCCTGTTGTACCACGTCTAGCTTGGATACAAGATGTGATATGGGCAGGCATGGAGGCTCTAGTACCCTGTTGTACCACCTCTAGCTTGGATACAAGATGTGATATGGTCAGGCATGGAGGCTCTAGTACCCTGTTGTACCTCCTCTAGCTTGGATACAAGATTTGCGACTGGGGGCATGGAGGCTCTAGTACCCTGTTGTACCACCTCTAGCTTGAATACAAGATGTGATACGGGGGTATGGAGGTTCTAGTACCCTGTTGTACCATCTCTAGCTTGGATATAAGATGTGATACCAGGGTATGGAGGCTCTAGTACCCTGTTGTACCACCTCTAGCTTGGATACAAGATGTGATATGGGGGCATGGAGGCGCTAGTACCCTGTTGTACCTCCTCTACCTTGGATACAAGATTTGAGACGGGGGGCATGGAGGCTCTAGTACCCTGTTGTACCACCTCTAGCTTGGATACAAGATGTGATATGGGGGGCATGGAGGCTCTAGTTCCCTGTTGTACCACTTCTAGCTTGGATACAAGATTTGATATGGGGGGCATGGAGGTTCTAGTACCCTGTTGTACCACCTCTAGCTTGGATACAAGATGTGATGTGGGCAGGCATGGAAGCTCTAGTTCCCTGTTTTATTACCTCTAGCTTGGATACAAGATGTGATATGGGCAGGCATGGAGGCTCTAGTACCCTGTTGTACCACTTCTAGCTTGGATACAAGATTTGATACGGGGGGCATGGAGGTTCTAGTACCCTGTTGTACCGCCTCTAGCTTGGATACAAGATGTGATATGGGCAGGCATGGAGGCTCTAGTACCCTGTTGTACCGCCTCTAGCTTGGATACAAGATGTGATATGGGCAGGCATGGAGGCTCTAGTACCCTGTTGTACCACTTCTAGCTTGGATACAAGATTTGATACGGGGGGCATGGAGGTTCTAGTACCCTGTTGTACCGCCTCTAGCTTGGATACAAGATGTGATATGGGCAGGCATGGAGGCTCTAGTACCCTGTTGTACCGCCTCTAGCTTGGATACAAGATGTGATATGGGCAGGCATGGAGGCTCTAGTACCCTGTTGTACCACTTCTAGCTTGGATACAAGATTTGATTACGGGGGGCATGGAGGTTCTAGTACCCTGTTGTACCACCTCTAGCTTGGATACAAGATGTGATACGGGAGGTATGGAGGCTCAGTACCCTGTTGTACCACCCCTAGTTTGGATATAAGATATGATACAGGGGTCCATGGAGGCTCTACTTCCCTGTTGTACCACCTCTAGTTTAGATACAAGATTTGATACGGGGGGCATGGAGGTTCTAGTACCCTGTTGTACCGCCTCTAGCTTGGATACAAGATTTGATACGGGGGGCATGGAGGCTCTAGTACCCTGTTGTACCACCTCTAGCTTGGATACAAGATGTGATACGGGGGTATGGAGGTTCTAGTACCCTGTTGTACCATCTCTAGCTTGGATACAAGATTTGAGACGGGGGGCATGGTGGCTCTAGTACCCTGTTGTACCACCTCTAGCTTGGATACAAGATGTGATACGGGGGGCATGGAGGCTCTAGTTCCCTGTTTTATTACCTCTAGCTTGGATACAAGATGTGATATGGGCAGGCATGGAGGCTCTAGTACCCTGTTGTACCACTTCTAGCTTGGATACAAGATTTGATACGGGGGGCATGGAGGTTCTAGTACCCTGTTGTACCGCCTCTAGCTTGGATACAAGATGTGATATGGGCAGGCATGGAGGCTCTAGTACCCTGTTGTACCGCCTCTAGCTTGGATACAAGATGTGATATGGGCAGGCATGGAGGCTCTAGTACCCTGTTGTACCACTTCTAGCTTGGATACAAGATTTGATACGGGGGGCATGGGGGTTCTAGTACCCTGTTGTACCACCTCTAGCTTGGATACAAGATGTGATACGGGGGGCATGGAGGCTTTAGTTCCCTGTTGTACCACCACTAGCTTGGATACAAGATGTGATATGGGAGGCATGGAGGCTCTAGTACCCTGTTGTACCGCCTCTAGTTTGGATATAAGATATGATACAGGGGTCCATGGAGGCTCTACTTCCCTGTTGTACCACCTCTAGTTTAGATACAAGATTTGATACGGGGGGCATGGAGGTTCTAGTACCCTGTTGTACCGCCTCTAGCTTGGATACAAGATTTGATACGGGGGGCATGGCGGCTCTAGTACCCTGTTGTACCACCTCTAGCTTGGATACAAGATGTGATACGGGGGTATGGAGGTTCTAGTACCCTGTTGTACCATCTCTAGCTTGGATATAAGATGTGATACGGGGGTATGGATGCTCTAGTACCCTGTTGTACCACCTCTAGCTTGGATACAATTTGTGATATGGGGGGCATGCAGGCGCTAGTACCCTGTTGTACCTCCTCTAGCTTAGATACAAGATTTGAGACGGGGGGCATGGAGGCTCTAGTACCCTGTTGTACCACCTCTAGCTTGGATACAAGATGTGATACGGGGGGCATGGAGGCTCTAGTTCCCTGTTTTATCACCTCTAGCTTGGATACAAGATGTGATATGGGCAGGCATGGAGGCTCTAGTACCCTGTTGTACCACTTCTAGCTTGGATACAAGATTTGATATGGGGGGCATGGAGGTTCTAGTACCCTGTTGTACCACCTCTAGCTTGGATACAAGATGTGATATGGGCAGGCATGGAGGCTCTAGTACCCTGTTGTACCACTTCTAGCTTGGATACAAGATTTGATACGGGGGGCATGGAGGTTCTAGTACCCTGTTGTACCACCTCTAGCTTGGATACAAGATGTGATACAGGGGGCATGGAGGCCTTAGTTCCCTGTTGTACCACCACTAGCTTGGATACAAGATGTACTTCGGGCAGCATGGATGTTCTAGTACCCTGTTGTACCACCTCTAGCTTGGATACAAGATGTGATACGGGGGGTATGGAGGGTCTAGTACCCTGTTGTACCACCTCTAGCTTGGATATAAGATATGATACAGGGGTCCATGGAGGCTCTACTTCCCTGTTGTACCACCTCTAGTTTAGATACAAGATTTGATACGGGGGGCATGGAGGTTCTAGTACCCTGTTGTACTGCCTCTAGCTTGGATACAAGATTTGATACGGGGGGCATGGAGGCTCTAGTACCCTGTTGTACCGCCTCTAGCTTGGATACAAGATTTGATACGGGGGGCATGGAGGTTCTAGTACCCTGTTGTACCGCCTCTAGCTTGGATACAAGATTTGATACGGGGGGCATGGAGGCTCTAGTACCCTGTTGTACCGCCTCTAGCTTGGATACAAGATTTGATACGGGGGGCATGGGGATTCTAGTACCCTGTTGTACCACCTCTAGTTTGGATACAAGATGTGATACGGGGGGCATGGAGGCTCTAGTACCCTGTTGTACCGCCTCTAGCTTGGATACAAGATGTGATACGGGGGGCATGGAGGCTCTAGTTCCCTGTTGTACCACCACTAGCTTGGATACAAGATGTACTTCGGGCAGCATGGATGTTCTAGTACCCTGTTGTACCACCTCTAGCTTGGATACAAGATGTGATACAGAGGGCATGGAGGCTTTAGTTCCCTGTTGTACCACCACTAGGTTGGATACAAGATGTACTTCGGGCAGCATGGATGTTCTAGTACCCTGTTGTACCACCTCTAGCTTGGATACAAGATGTGATACGGGGGGTATGGAGGCTCTAGTACCCTGTTGTACCGCCTCTAGCTTGGATAGAAGATGTCATACGGGAGGGCATAGAGGCTCTAGTACCCTGTTGTACCACCTCTAGCTTGGATACAAGATTTGATACGGGGGGCATGGAGGCTCTAGTACCCTGTTGTACCACCTCTAGCTTGGATACAAGATGTGATACGGGGGGTATGGAGGCTCTGATACCCTTTTGTACCACCTCTAGCTTGGATACAAGATGTGATACGGGGGGTATGGAGGCTCTAGTACCCTGTTGTACCGCCTCTAGCTTGGATACAAGATGTCATACGGGAGGGCATGGAAGCTCTAGTACCCTGTTGTACACCCCTAGCTAGGATACAAGATTTGACACGTGGGGCATGGAGGCTCTAGTACCCTGTTTTACCACCTCTAGCTTGGATACAAGATGTGATACAGGCAGGCATGGAGGCTCTAGTATCCTGTTGTACCACGTCTAGCTTGGATACAAGATGTGATACAGGGGTAATGGAGGCTCTACTTCCCTTTTGTACCACCTCTAGTTTAGATACAAGATTTGATACGGGGGGCATGGAGGCTCTAGTACCCTGTTGTACTGCCTCTAGCTTGGATACAAGATTTGATACGGGGGGCATGGAGGCTCTAGTACCCTGTTGTACCACCTCTAGCTTGGATACAAGATGTGATACGGGGGTATGGAGGTTCTAGTACCCTGTTGTACCATCTCTAGCTTGGATATAAGATGTGATACGGGGGTATGGAGGCTCTAGTACCCTGTTGTACCACCTCTAGCTTGGATACAAGATGTGATATGGGGGGCATGCAGGCGCTAGTACCCTGTTCTACCTCCTCTAGCTTGGATACAAGATGTGATATGGGCAGGCATGGAGGCTCTTGTACCCTGTTGTACCACTTCTAGCTTGGATACAAGATTTGATATGGGGGGCATGGAGGTTCTAGTACCCTGTTGTACCTCTTCTAGCTTGGATACAAGATTTGATATGGGGGGCATGGAGGTTCTAGTACCCTGTTGTACCACCTCTAGCTTGGATACAAGATGTGATACAGGGGGCATGGAGGCTTTATTTCCCTGTTGTACCACCACTAGCTTGGATACAAGATGTATTTCGGGCAGCATGGATGTTCTAGTACCCTGTTGTACCACCTCTAGCTTGGATACAAGATGTGATACGGGGGGTATGGAGGGTCTAGTACCCTGTTGTACCACCTCTAGTTTGGATATAAGATATGATACAGGGGTCCATGGAGGCTCTACTTCCCTGTTGTACCACCTCTAGTTTAGATACAAGATTTGATACGGGGGGCATGGAGGTTCTAGTACCCTGTTGTACCGCTTCTAGCTTGGATACAAGATTTGATACGGGGGGCATGGAGGCTCTAGTACCCTGTTGTACCGCCTCTAGCTTGGATACAAGATTTGATACGGGGGGCATGGAGGTTCTAGTACCCAGTTGTACCACCTCTAGCTTGGATACAAGATGTGATACAGGGGGCATGGATGCTTTAGTTCCCTGTTGTACCACCTCTAGCTTGGATACAAGATTTGATACGGGGGGCATGGAGGGTCTAGTTCCCTCTTGTACCACCTCTAGCTTGGATACAAGATGTGATATGGGGGGCATGGAGGCGCTAGTACTCTGTTGTACCTCCTCTAGGTTGGATACAAGATTTGAGACGGGGGGCATGGAAATTCTAGTACCCTGTTGTACCACCTCTAGTTTGGATACAAGATGTGATACGGGGGGCATGGAGGCTCTAGTACCCTGTTGTACCGCCTCTAGCTTGGATACAAGATGTGATACGGGGGGCATGGAGGCTCTAGTTCCCTGTTGTACCACCTCTAGCTTGGATACAAGATGTGATACAGGCAGGTATGGAGGCTCTAGTACCCTGTTGTACCGCCTCTAGCTTGGATACAAGATGTGATACGGGGGGCATGGAGGATCTAGTACCCTGTTGTACCTCCTCTAGCTTGGATACAAGGTGTGATGCGGGGGGCTTGGAGGCTCTATACCCAGTTGTACCACCTCTAGCTTGGATACAAGATGTGATGCGGGGGGCATGGAGGCTCTAGTTCCCTGTTGTACCGCCTCTAGCTTGGATACAAGATGTGATATGGGGGGCTTGGAGGCTCTAGTACCCTGTTGTACCACGTCTAGCTTGGATACAAGATGTGATACAGGCAGACATGGAGGCTCTAGTGCCTTGTTGTACCACCTCTAGCTTGGATACAAGATGTGATACGGGTGGGCATGGAGGTATACAAATTCTGAATGGTATCATCCACATATCGCTCCACATTTGCTGTAACTGAGCCTCCAGATCATGTAAAGTCGTAGGTTGCGGACGCTGGCTTCCCAGATGGTCCCATACATGGTGATAAATCTGGTGACCGGGCGGCCATGGATGGTGATAATCTACTGATAGCCGCTCACGGCTGCCGTCTCTATAATATATATATATATATATATACACGTTTTACATTACTTGTATTTTATGTTCCAACAGCTATGAATTACGGATCATCATTTGGAATACGGAGGATGTGATATTGGAGGATGAGAATATATTCACTGGACAAAAATCAAGTGACATCTATGTCAAAGGGTAAGAATCCTCCACTGGGTGCAGGGATCCTATAGACGGGTGTTATGTGCTGGGCCGTGGACTAGGCCCTGGAACTGGGAGAGCATCTGATCTGACAGAGCATGCTGGGAGTTGTAGTTTCTCATTGGTTGCCACCAGAGTCTTGCTTTACATATCCATCCCGTAAACCTGAGTCTTGTTCACCTCTGATATTTCTAGGTGGTTGAAGGGTCTTGAGGACGACAACCAGGAGACAGACGTTCACTACAACTCTCTGACGGGAGAAGGCAATTTCAACTGGCGCTTCGTCTTCCCTTTTCATTACTTGCCTGCAGAAAAGCAAGTTGTGGTCAGTAAACGAGAAAACATCTTCTCCCTGGAGAAGACGGAGCGTAAACTTCCGGCCGTGCTCCTGCTCCAGGTGTGGGACTTTGACAGACTTTCATCTGATGACTTCTTGGGTATGTAGTGCAGATGCTCCACGGTATCTTCGTAGAGCGCTCCATCACTCCATATTCTGGCATCTTAAGCCTCAAACCTTCCAAGGAGTTGAAGTGTAGCGAAGTTTCCAAGGGCTTTTCTAGAATACTCCAGGTTCTCCTCACCCGCCTTGTTGGCACCCTGTTTCATGTCTGCAAGCTCTGATGTTTCAGGTCGTTTCCCCCATTTTCCTGTTGCTCCGCGTTTTGCATTCTACTTTTAAGGAAGAGGATGTGTAACAAGACTAGCATTCTGCAATTGGTTCATGTCCTGGCTTCCTTGCCCTTATTTCCCATGCCGCATTGCACTGTCTCTGGTCCAATCAGCAGGGAGGCAGTATCTGAATCTCTGCCCCTCTGCTCTTCCAGGACATTCAGGCATTTAGAAACATTCTGGCCAAATGGTTGGTAAACCCACTATAATGTGTGCAGAGACATGTGCCTACACGCTGTGGAGGTTGTTATCACAGTGTCTGCAGATCTGTCAGCCTGCAGTCTCTCAACCGCCTGTGCAGATAACACCTCCCCTGTGTCCCTGTTACTACAGAAGCTCTGTACCTAATGACAGACAGTGGATGGCAGAGGAACTGGAAGGGAGCCCCCTAGTGGCGGCCACTTCAGATGTCATTTACAGCAGTAAAGCCAATACAGGTATATTACAGGAATGATGAGACCAACACGAGCTGGTAGACGAGCGGAAGTTGTCTATGATATAAAACCTACAAGCATTAGATCCTGTTTACCATCATTTCTCCCTAAGATTTGGGTTTAGAGACCAGGAAAAAGGTTGCCCCCACAATTTCTTAGAAACTTGTCACATTTAAAGGATGATGGGTTGGCTCTGCTGACTTTCAAAAAAGGATAGTGGGGTTTGGTAAAGGCACCTTAGGTGCCCGGCCAGGTGCCCAGCCAGGTGCCCAGCCATGTGCCCGGCCATGTGCCCGGCCATGTGCAGTGATATACATGGTGGATCCCCAAAATCTCTATTTTTCTCATTTATGACACAGACGCCAATCGAGCCATATCTAAGGCACCTTGGAGAGTGAAGAGTTAAATACCAAAAATAGAAAGACCCCCACCACCATGACCACACTGACCAACAGCGGTTCCGGGCAGAGTTTTGAGGGGTTGAGTTATAGTCATGTATACTGCTGATACAGCAAACAATGGGGCTTCCATCAAGATATGTGGCCCTTATTGCAGATTCAGGGGCCCCGCTGTAACTGCCTCAATGACCAACAAGCTCACTAATTCTACATATGAGTACCAGAATAGGAGGCTTACACCCCGGCTGTTATTTCCGTACAGATTATCTCTGCTTCTCATTAATTTGCCCATTTTGCAGGTTCAATGGAATTAAATCTAAATGGATTCCATCGTGGAGCCAAAACGGCCAAGAGCTGCGAGCTGAGCATGGCCACCAGCCTGAAGGAGGAGAACAAGATCTCCATCTTCCAGCAGAAGAGGATTCGAGGGTGGTGGCCATTTGTGAAGTCCGGGGAACTGACGGTAAGCCCCGCCTCCTCTCTGTATCACATGCACTGGTCGTTGTAGACATTCCACTCCTATCAAGGGCGGTTTAAGATGTGCTCCAAAGTTACTTCAGAAGTTTATCAAAACTGAACATATTTCCGGCACTTTTGTCGTGTATCGGGCCGGCACATCACCCGGTAGCCCCGAGTTGTTGGATCAGTCAATAAACAGGAAGTGAATTCATAACTAACAAATGAATCAGCTAAACCAGGAAAGTCCTGACACCCCCGTTTAACTGATACAATCATGAGAATATTGTCTTCCAGTTCGTGAAAGTAATAATTGGGAGGGCAGCTGCATATTTTGGTGGAGAAGATGTTTTTGGCGGCCATTTTGAACTCCACCATATTGTATTCAGATCAGGTTGTTACATGTGAGGGGGTCATGTGATATATCAGTCTTGGCTAGAATTTACTCAGAAACATGCTGGAAGTGTCAGTTTTGTGCCATCTTTACTTGTTTTGGAGTTAGGTGGGGTCAAAATTGCACAAAGTGCTTTACATGACGTGTTTCCTGTGTCTGCTATTCTGGCGGATGCAGATGGTTAAACGTATAATCCAGTCTTCATGAACACACTGGACGACTGCAGGGGAGATTTCTTCACAGGACTGCAGGAATCGCCATTTCAGGTAAACCATATTACATTTTTTTCTGCATTCACAGGGGCTTCTAAATGGCCCCAGTGTTAAAGGGGTTGTCCCGCGCCGAAACGGGTTTTTTTTTTTCTCAATAGCCCCCCCCCCCCCCCCTCCCCTCGTTCGGCGCGAGACAAACCCGATGCAGGGGTTTAAAAAAAAAAACGTTTAGTACTTACCCGAATCCCCGCGCTCCGGTGACTTCTTACTTACCTTGCGAAGATGGCCGCCGGGATCTTCATCCTCGGTGCACCGTGGGCTCTGTGCGTTCCATTGCCGATTCCAGCCTTCTGATTGGCTGGAATCGGCACACGTGACGGGGCGGAGCTACGAGGAGCAGCTCTCCGGCACGAGCGGCCCCATTCAGAAGGGAGAAAACCGGACTGCGCAAGCGCGTCTAATCGGGCTATTAGACGCTGAAATTAGACGGCACCATGGAGACGGGGACGCCAGCAACGGAGCAGGTAAGTGAGTAACTTCTGTATGGCTCATAATTAATGCACAATGTACATTACAAAGTGCATTAATATGGCCATACAGAAGTGTATACCCCCACTTGGTGCCGCGGGACAACCCCTTTAAGTCTGATGACCTTGGTGGCCATCTTACCGCACCTCTGCACCCAATCCAGTGGGCAGAGCATTGGACATCCAGCAGTCTGCACCACCCTGCTGAAAGGAACACGGGAACTCGCTGTTCTCACTGCCCACCGATGGCAATACGGAGTTCTGTAACATCCGGAAGGACCTCTGCAGAGTAAGTGATCCCTCAATGGAAGAGGGCCCTGGATGTCAGACACCATTGACCCTAAACAAGTAAAGATGGGGAGAAACGGACACTTCCAGTGTGAATTCTAGCCAAGACTTATCGCTGACACCCTTCCATGTGAAAAACCTGAGCAGAATTCAAAATGGTGAAGTTCAAAATGGCCACCGAAAACCTCTCATCCACCAAAAGTTAATCCTGCCTCCCAATTATTACTTTCACACCTTGGAAGGCAACTTTCTTCTTATTAACCTCAGTTGAATGTGTGTGTTCAGACTTTTGTCTCCACTTGTATTGGATCACCCCTTCTCAACAAGGAGGTCGAGACCTTCACAGCGGGAATCCCCAGGTCTCTGTTAGCTAACTGGTGATGCAACCTCTTTCTTGGGGTTTCCTGTGAAACAACCCTTCTACCATGAGGAAATGAATGGCGCTTATGAAGATGCTGGAGGTAATAAGGCAGCTGGACCAAGTGATGGGAGGACCGGCGGAGGTCGTGGAGCTGCAGGAGGAAACCACTTTCCCCAGCCGGACCTCCGCCGGTCCAGAGAAAAGAGTAAGTAATGAAGGATCTACATCCTCTGTAATCGGTGTGTTCTATTCTCCAGGGTAAAGTAGAAGCAGAATTCCATCTTGTCACGGCAGAGGAAGCCGAAAAGAATCCTGTTGGACGCGCCCGGAAAGAACCGGAACCGTTAGACAAGCCGCAGTAAGTGATAGCGGGTTTAATTCCCATTTGTAGAGTATGGGGTGCCGCCAGCAATCAGCCATAATCTGTGAAGCCATATGCTACAAGTATTTGATCCCCCTGCAGCGCCACCATTGGGCAGCGGGGGGCGCTGTAGTAAGACACAAATGACCTTAGAAGTTGTTGTTAAACCTTTTTAGCACTGATCTTCCATAACGAAGAACTTCAAATCTACATACTGTTGGAAATGATAAAACGGGGGTAGTCGTTAAATCTCAGGGTGGAAATCAGGTGGAGAGTAAAAGTGCAGAGGTGACAAACATGAGGCATCCGGGCGGCTCGGCACTTGTCCCTCGCGTGAACGACAATAAGTCAGAAAATCAATCGGCACAGAATGTTGGACCTAAAAGCAACATGAAGGACAACAAAAGAGGACATTTACTTTAGAGGAACACTTATACTAGAAAAGGATGATAACAGAAAGCAGGAGAGACTCTCAGCCCCACTGAACGATTTTCTACATGTCCTTGAAACACAAAGTCTTGTAGAAATCCTGCAAGGAACAAAGGGTTAATGTTCCTCTGATCTATTCCATCTTCACCTGGAGACACCTGATGGGAAAGGGGAGGCTCCTGCTGCAGCCAGCTGCTTACAGCAATGGAGGGAGGCTCCTGCTGCAGCTGGCTGCTTACAGCAAAGAAAAGGGAGGCTCCTGCTGCAGCCAGCTGCTTACAGCAAAGAAAAGGGAGGCTCCTGCTGCACCTGGCTGCTTACAGCAACGGGGGAGAGACTCCTGCTGCAGCCAGCTGCTTACAGCAAGGGGGAGAGGCTCCTGCTGCAGCCAGCTGCTTACAGCAAGGGGGAGAGGCTCCTGCTGCAGCCAGCTGCTTACAGCAAGGGGGAGAGACTCCTGCTGCAGCCAGCTGCTTACAGCAAGGGGGAGAGACTCCTGCTGTAGCCAGCTGCTTACAGCAAGGGGAGAGGGGCTCTTGCTGCAGCCAGCTGCTTACAGCAAGGGGGAGAGGCTCCTGCTGCAGCCAGCTACTTACAGCAATGTGGGAGACGCTCATGCTGCAGCCGGCTGCTTACAGTAATGGGTAAAGGCTTCTGCTGCAGCCGGCTACTTACAACAATGGAAAGTCACTCCTGCTGCAGCTGGCTACTAACAGCATTGTGGGAGAGGCTCCTGCTGCAGCCGGCTACTTACAGCATTGTGGGAGAGGCTCCTGCTGCAGCCAGCTGCTTACAGCTAGGGCGAGAGATTCCTGCTGCAGCCAGCTGCTTTCAGCAAGGGGAGGAGGCTCCTGTTGCAGTCGGCTGCTTACAGCAATGTTGGAGAGGCTCCTGCTGCAGCCGTCTGCTTAGAGCAAGGAGGAGAGGCTCCTGCTGCAGACGGCTGCTTAGAGCACAGGGGAGAGGCTCCTGCTGTAGCCAGCTACTTACAGCAAAGTGGGAGAAGCTCCTGCTGCAGCCATCTGCTTACAGCATTGTGGGAGAGGCTCCTGCTGCAGCCGGCTACTTACAGCAATGTGGGAGAAGCTCCTGCTGCAGACGGCTTCTTAGAGCAAGGGGGAGAGGCTCCTGCTGCAGACGGCTGCTTAGAGCAAGGGGGAAAGGCTCCTGCTGCAGCCGTCTGCTTAGAGCAAGGGGGAGAGGCTCCTGCTGCAGCCAGCTACTTACAGCAATGTGGGAAAAGCTCCTGCTGCAGCCATCTGCTTACAGCATTGTGGGAGAGGCTCATGCTGCAGCGAGCTACTTACAGCAATGTGGGAGAAGCTCCTGCTGCAGCCGGCTGCTTACAGCAAGGGGGAGAGGCTCCTGCTGCAGACGGCTGCTTAGAGCAAGGGGGAGAGGCTCCTGCTGCAGCCGGCTACTTACAGCAATGTGGGAGAAGCTCCTGCTGCAGCCGGCTGCTTACAGCAAGGGGGAGAGGCTCCTGCTGCAGCCGGCTACTTACAGCAATGTGGGAGAAGCTCCTGCTGCAGCCGGCTGCTTAGAGCAAGGGGGAGAGGCTTCTGCTGCAGACGGCTGCTTACAGCAATGTGGGAGAAGCTCCTGCTGCAGCCGGCTGCTTACAGCTAGGGTGAGAGGTTCCTGCTGCAGCCAGCTGCTTTCAGCAAGGGGGAGAGGCTCCTGCTGCAGCCGGCTACTCACAGCAATGTGGGAGATGCTCCTGCTGCAGCCGGCTGCTTACAGCAAGAGGGAAAGGCTCCTGCTGCAGCCGTCTGCTTAGAGCAAGGGGAAGAGGCTCCTGCTGCAGCCAGCTACTTACAGCAATGTGGGAGAAGCTCCTGCTGCAGCGAGCTACTTACAGCAATGTGGGAGAAGCTCCTGCTGCAGCCGGCTGCTTACAGCAAGGGGGAGAGGCTCCTGCTGCAACTAGATGCTTACAGCAATGTGGGAGAGGCTCCTGCTGCTGCCGGCTACTTACAGCAATGTGGGAGAGGCTCCTGCTGCAGACGGCTACTTACAGCAATGTGGGAGAAGCTCCTGCTGCAGCCGGCTGCTTATAGCTAGGGCGAGAGGTTCCTGCTGCAGCCAGCTGCTTTCAGCAAGGGGAAGAGGCTCTTGGACGTTGGCCATCCAGGTGTTCTAATGTATCTACACAGTTACACACATGATACTCACTGATGACTGCTGCTCACATCCTGCCGCCGCTCACACCCCGCTGCCGCTCGTATTTAAATATCATTGGATGTTGTCTTTGTCTCTTTGAATAATAAATAGAGATGAGCGAGCACCAAAATGCTCGGGTGCTCGTTACTCGAGTCGAACTTTTCGCGATGCTCGAGGGTTTGTTTCGAGTAACGAACCCCATTGAAGTCAATGGGCGACCCGAGCATTTTTGTATTTCGCCGATGCTCGCTAAGGTTTCCATTTGTGAAAATCTGGGAAATTCACGAAAGTGATGGGAACGACACAGCAACGGATAGGGCAGGCGAGGGGCTACTTGTTGGGCTGCATCTCAAGTTCCCAGGTCCCACTATTAAGCCACAATAGCGACAAGAGTGCCCCCCCCCCCTAACAATTTTTACTTCGGACAAACCCTCATTAGCAAGGCATACCTTAGCTAAGCACCACACTACCTCCAACAAAGCACAATCACTGCCTGCAGGACACTCCACTGACACTTCTCCTGGGTTACATGCTGCCCAACCTCCCCGCACGACCCAGTGTCCACAGCGCACACCAAAGTGTCCCTGCGTAGCCTTCAGCTGCCCTCATGCCACACGTTGGCCTCATAGCCACACCACCCTCATGTCTATTTATAAGTGTGTCTGCCATGAGGAGGAACCGCAGGCACACACTGCAGAGGGTTGGCAGGGCCAGGCAGCGACCCTCTTTAAAAGGGGCGGGGCGATAGTCCACAATGCTGTACAGAAGCAATGAGAAATCCAATCCTGTGCCACCTCCATCAGGAGCTGCAAACGTGGGCATAGCAATGGGGAAGCCATGTGCCACACAGTATTCATTCTGTCAAGGTGTCGCATAGCTCAATCCACACTGCAAGGGGAAAGCCGTCAGCGCTCTGCCCCCTACCCAAGTCAGTCAGTGCCTTTGTGCCAGACAGGTCAAACACCGCAATGGGAACTAAGTGTGCACCAACAGCATACGTGGGTCCTAGGAAACCCAAGACATTAACAAAAAATAGATCTGAGCGGCCAAACATGGCAGACTTGCACCGCGCCGACGACATAGGCCTCGGCCCACAGCTTCAGCAATCGTAGGCAGGAAGCGGACTTTCACTGCACCCAGGACATAGGCCTCTGCACAAACCCTCAGCAATCGCGTGTCTACAGCGGACTCCTATGCTAGCGTAGCTGTGCACGTCTCATTAGCGCTGTATTGCTCCTGTAGTTTGTCCCATTGCAGTGCCCCGGATAGTAGAGCTAACATCAGATTAAATACAGGTGGGCTTCGGCCCACACTGCATGCCCCAGTCAGACTGGGGTTCTTTAGAAGTGGACACATGCAGTTACAACTCCGTGTGGACCGACAGCATGGGTGGGTCCCAGGAACCCACCGGCGGTACATAAATATATCCCATTGCAGTGCCCAGCACAGCTGAGGTAACGTCAGATTACATGCAGGTGGGCTTCAGCCCACACTGCATGCCACAGTCTGACCGGTGTTTTTAATACATAGACACTGGCAGGAACAAATCCCTAATGTGAAGTCCCTGTGGACCCACAGCATGGGTAGCTCCCTGGAACCCATCGGCGGTACATAAATGTATCCCATTGCAGTGCCCAGCACAGCTGAGGTAACGTCAGATTTAATGCAGTTTGGCTTCGGCCCACAGTGCATGCCCCAGTCAGACTGGGGTTCTTTATAAGTAGACACATGCAGTTACAACTCCGTGTGGACCGACAGCATGGGTGGGTGCCAGGAACCCACCGGCGGTACATAAACAAATCCCATTGCAGTGCCCAGCACAGCTGAGGTAACGTCAGATTAAATGCAGGTGGGCTTCGGCCCACACTGCATGCCCCAACCTGACCGGGGTTTTTAATACATAGACACTGGCAGGTACAAATCCGTAATGTGAAGTCCCTGTGGACCCACAGCATGGGTGGCTCCCTGGAACCCATCGGCGGTACATAAATGTATCCCATTGCATTGCCCTGCTCAGCAGAGCTAACATCAGATACAATACAGGTGGGCTTCGGCCCACCGTGCATGCCCCAGTCAGACTGGTAATATGTACCTTAACAGTAACCGCGTTGGTGGGAATGTGGTGGCGACTGCGGACCTAGTAGCGCGGTTTTATTTAGTTGGTTTTCGGAATGTGGCCAGGATTAAGTGGGCCGTGGCGGGGGGATGGTGGGGGAGCTCTCTTGTTGTGTCGGTAAAGGTGAAATTCTTGGACTGCCACCAGACGGACCAATGCAAAGGTATTTGCCAAGAATGTTTTCATTGTTGGAGGAGGAGGGGGATGTTTTTGAGGCACTACGTGTCCTCTCCACGTGTCCGTGGTGATATGCACCTTAACAGTAACCGCGTTGGTGGGAAATGGCCTCGCCACCATCATATCTTTGGGAAGCCTCTGTTTCCACACCCCAGTGACATAGCATTAGCAGCAGTATAGGCAGAGCCCAGAATTAGTAACATTTCTGCAGTCCCATTAGGGACAGGCCCCAGTAACATATCACTAGCAGCATTATAGGGGGAGCACAGAATTAGTTCCATTTCAGTAGTAGTAGCAGTCAAGACAGGCCCCAGTAACAATTCCGAAGCAGCAGTATAGGTGGAGCACAGTCTTAGTTCCATTTCAGTAGTAGTAGCAGTCAAGACAGGCCCCAGTAACAATTCCGAAGCAGCAGTATAGGTGGAGCACAGTCTTAGTTCCATTTCAGTAGTAGTAGCAGTCAAGACAGGCCCCAGTAACAATTCCGAAGCAGCAGTATAGGTAGAGCACAGTCTTAGTTCCATTTCAGTAGTAGTAGCAGTCAAGACAGGCCCCAGTAACAATTCCGAAGCAGCAGTATAGGTAGAGCACAGTTTTAGTTCCATTTCAGTAATAGTAGCACTCAAGACAGGCCCCAGTAACAATTCCGAAGCAGCAGTATAGGGGGAGCACAGTTTTAGTTCCATTTCAGTAGTAGTAGCAGTCTGGACAGGCCCCAGTAACATATCACTAGCAGCAGTATAGGGGGAGCATGGTCTTAGTTCCATTTCAGTAGTAGTAGCAGTCCAGACAGGCCCCAGTAACATATCACTAGCAGCAGTATAGGGGGAGCACAGTATTAGTTCCATTTCAGTAGTAGTAACAGTCAAGACAGGCCCCAGTAACAATTCCGAAGCAGCAGTATAGGTGGAGCACAGTCTTAGTTCCATTTCAGTAGTAGTAGCAGGCTAGACAGGCCACAGTAACAATTCCGAAGCAGCATTATAGGGGGAGCACAGTATTAGTTCCATTTCAGTAGTAGTAGCAGTCAAGACAGGCCACAGTAACATATCACTAGCAGCAGTATAGGGGGAGCACAGTATTAGTTCCATTTCAGTAGTAGTAGCAGTCCAGACAGGCCCCAGTAACATATCACTAGCAGCAGTATAGGGGGAGCACAGTATTAGTTCCATTTCAGTAGTAGTAGCAGTCAAGACAGGCCCCAGTAACAATTCCGAAGCAGCAGTATAGGTGGAGCACAGTCTTAGTTCCATTTCAGTAGTAGTAGCAGGCTAGACAGTCCCCAGTAACATATCACTAGCAGCAGTATAGGGGGAGCACAGTATTAGTTCCATTTCAGTAGTAGTAGCAGTCAAGACAGGCCCCAGTAACAATTCCGAAGCAGCAGTGTAGGTGGAGCACAGTCTTAGTTCCATTTCAGTAGTAGTAGCAGGCTAGACAGGCCCCAGTAACATATCCCTAGCAGCAGTATAGGGGGAGCACAGTATTAGTTCCATTTCAGTAGTAGTAGCAGTCAAGACAGGCCACAGTAACAATTCCGAAGCAGCAGTATAGGGGGAGCACAGTATTAGTTCCTTTTCAGTAGTAGTAGCAGTCCAGACAGGCCCCAGTAACATATCCCTAGCAGCAGTATAGGGGGAGCACAGTATTAGTTCCATTTCAGTAGTAGTAGCAGTCCAGACAGGCCCCAGTAACATATCACTAGCAGCAGTATAGGGGGAGCACAGTTTTAGTTCCATTTCAGTAATATTAGCACTCAAGACAGGCCCCAGTAACAATTCCGAAGCAGCAGTATAGGGGGAGCACAGTCTTAGTTCCATTTCAGTAATAGTAGCACTCAAGACAGGCCCCAGTAACAATTCCGAAGCAGCAGTATAGGGGGAGCACAGTTTTAGTTCCATTTCAGTAATAGTAGCACTCAAGACAGGCCCCAGTAACAATTCCGAAGCAGCAGTATAAGGGGAGCACAGTATTAGTTCCATTTCAGTAGTAGTAGCAGGCTAGACAGGCCCCAGTAACATATCACTAGCAGCAGTATAGGGGGAGCACAGTTTTAGTTCCATTTCAGTAATAGTAGCACTCAAGACAGGCCCCAGTAACAATTCCGAAGCAGCAGTATAGGGGGAGCATAGTTTTTGTTCCATTTCAGTAATAGTAGCACTCAAGACAGGCCCCAGTAACAATTCCAAAGCAGCAGTATAGGGGGAGCACAGTCTTAGTTCCATTTCAGTAATAGTAGCAGGCTAGACAGGCCCCAGTAACATATCACTAGCAGCAGTATAGGCGGAGCACAGTTTTAGTTCCATTTCAGTAATAGTAGCACTCAAGACAGGCCCCAGTAACAATTCCGAAGCAGCAGTATAGGGGGAGCACAGTCTTAGTTCCATTTCAGTAATAGTAGCACTCAAGACAGGCCCCAGTAACATATCACTAGCAGCAGTATAGGGGGAGCACAGTATTCGTTCCATTTCAGTAGTAGTAGCAGTCAAGACAGGCCCCAGTAACAATTCCGAAGCAGCAGTATAGGTGGAGCACAGTCTTAGTTCCATTTCAGTAGTAGTAGCAGGCTAGACAGGCCCCAGTGACATATCACTAGCAGCAGTATAGGGGGAGCACAGTTTTAGTTCCATTCCAGTAATAGTAGCACTCAAGACAGGCCCCAGTAACATATCACTAGCAGCAGTATAGGGGGAGCACAGTATTCGTTCCATTTCAGTAGTAGTAGCAGTCAAGACAGGCCCCAGTAACAATTCCGAAGCAGCAGTATAGGTGGAGCACAGTCTTAGTTCCATTTCAGTAGTAGTAGCAGGCTAGACAGGCCCCAGTAACATATCACTAGCAGCAGTATAGGGGGAGCACAGTTTTAGTTCCATTCCAGTAATAGTAGCAGTCTAGACAGGCCCCAGTAACATATCACTAGCAGCAGTATAGGGGGAGCACAGTTTTAGTTCCATTCCAGTAATAGTAGCACTCAAGACAGGCCCCAGTAACAATTCCGAAGCAGCAGTATAGGGGGAGCACAGTCTTAGTACCATTTCAGTAGTAGTAGCAGTCAAGACAGGCCACAGTAAGAATTCCGAAGCAGCATTATAGGGGGAGCACAGTCTTAATTCCATTTCAGTAGTAGTAGCAGGCTAGACAGGCCACAGTAACAATTCCGAAGCAGCAGTATAGGGGGGAGCACAGTATTAGTTCCATTTCAGTAGTAGTAGCAGTCCAGACAGGCCCCAGTAACAATTCCGAAGCAGCAGTATAGGGGGAGCACAGTCTTAGTTCCATTTCAGTAGTAGTAGCAGGCTAGACAGGCCACAGTAACAATTCCGAAGCAGCAGTATAGGTGGAGCACAGTCTTAGTTCCATTTCAGTAGTAGTAGCAGTCTAGACAGGCCCCAGTAACATTCCCTTTTGCAGCAGTTTAGGGAGATAACAGTCTCTTTCACATTTCAGTAGTTGCAGTATAGACAAGGCCCCAGTTACATTTATGTAGCAAAAGTGTATGCCAACCCCACACACCTTGCTGTACCATGAGTGCAGGCGAAGCCCATAAAAATTACTAGGATTACACTGTAGGCGAGGGCCCAAAAAAATTGGTGTACCAACAGTACTAATGTACCTCAGAAAAATTGCCCATGCCCAACCAAGAGGGCAGGTGAAACCCATTAATCGCTTTGGTTAATGTGGCTTAATTGGTAACTAGGCCTGGAGGCAGCCCAGTTAAAATAAAAATTGGTTCAGGTGCAAGTTTCAACGCTTTAATGAGAATTGAAACGTATGAAAATTGTTTACAAAAGTAATATGAGTGAGCCTTGTGGGCCTAAGAAAAATTGCCCGTTCGGCGTGATTACGTGAGGTTTCAGGAGGAGGAGCAGGAGGAGGAGGAGGAGGAATATAATACACAGATTGATGAAGCAGAAATGTCCCCGTTTTGGATGGTGATAGAGAACGATGCTTCCATCCGCGGGTGCAGCCTACGTATTGCTTACGTATCGCTGCTGTCCGCTGGTGGAGAAGAGAAGTCTGGGGAAATCCAGGCTTTGTTCATCTTGATGAGTGTAAGCCTGTCGGCACTGTCGGTTGACAGGCGGGTACGCTTATCTGTGATGATTCCCCCAGCCGCACTAAACACCCTCTCTGACAAGACGCTAGCCGCAGGACAAGCAAGCACCTCCAGGGCATACAGCGCGAGTTCAGGCCACGTGTCCAGCTTCAACACCCAGTAGTTGTAGGGGGCAGAGGCGTCACCGAGGACGGTCGTGCGATCGGCTACGTACTCCTTCACCATCCTTTTACAGTGCTCCCGCCTACTCAGCCTTATCTGGGGAGCGGTGACACAGTCTTGCTGGGGAGCCATAAAGCTGGCAAAGGCCTTGGAGAATGTTCCCCTGCCTGCGCTGTACATGCTGCCTGATCTCCGCGCCTCCCCTGCTACCTGGCCCTCGGAACTGCGCTTTCGGCCACTAGCACTGTCGGATGGGAATTTTACCATCAGTTTGTCTGCCAGGGTCCTGTGGTATAGCATCACTCTCGAACCCCTTTCCTCTTCGGGAATGAGAGTGCAAAGGCTCTCCTTATACCGTGGATCGAGCAGTGTGTACACCCAGTAATCCGTAGTGGCCAGAATGCGTGTAACATGAGGGTCATGAGAAAGGCATCCTAACATGAAGTCAGCCATGTGTGCCAGGGTACCTGTACGCAACACATGGCTGTCCTCACTAGGAAGATCACTTTCAGGATCCTCCTCCTCCTCCTCAGGCCATACACGCCGAAAGGATGACAGGCAAGCAGCATGGGTACCCTCTGCAGTGGGCCCAGCTGTCTCTTCCTGCTCAGGCTCCTCCCCTTCCTCCTCCTCCTCCACGCGCTGAGATATAGACATGAGGGTGCTCTGACTATCCAGTGACATACTGTCTTCCCCTGCCTCCGTTTCCGAGCGCAAAGCGTCTGCCTTAATGCTTTGCAGGGAACATCTCAAGAGGCATAGCAGAGGAATGGTGACGCTAATGATTGCAGCATTGCCGCTCACCATCTGGCTAGACTCCTCAAAGTTTCCAAGGACCTGGCAGATGTCTGCCAACCAGGCCCACTCTTCTGTAAAGAATTGAGGAGGCTGACTCCCACTACGCCGCCCATGTTGGAGTTGGTATTCCACTATAGCTCTACGCTGCTCATAGAGCCTGGCCAACATGTGGAGCGTAGAGTTCCACCGTGTGGGCACGTCGCACAGCAGTCGGTGCACTGGCAGATTAAACCGATGTTGCAGGGTCCGCAGGGTGGCAGCGTCCGTGTGAGCCGGAGCACCTTTCCGAGCAGGTCTGAAAAGTGTGGGTAGCTTTTCAGAAACCGCTGAACCACCAAATTAAAGACGTGGGCCAGGCATGGCACGTGCGTGAGGCTGCCGAGCTGCAGAGCCGCCACCAGGTTACGGCCGCTGTCACACACGACCATGCCCGGTTGGAGGCTCAGCGGCGCAAGCCAGCGGTCGGTCTGCTCTGTCAGACCCTGCAGCAGTTCGGGGGCCGTGTGCCTCTTCTCTCCTAAGCTGAGTAGTTTCAGCATGGCCTGCTGACGCTTGGCCACCGCTGTGCTGCCACGCCACGCGACACCGACTGCTGGCGACGTGCTGCTGCTGACACATCTTGATTACGAGACAGAGGTTGCGTAGGAGGAGGAGCAGGAGGAGGAGGAGGGTGGTTTAGTGGAGGAAGCATACACCGCCGCAGATACCACCACCGAGCTGGGGCCCCCAATTCTGGGGGTGGGTAGGACGTGAGCGGTCCCAGGCTCTGACTCTGTCCCAGCCTCCACTAAATTCACCCAATGTGCCGTCAGGGAGATATAGTGGCCCTGCCCGCCTGTGCTTGTCCACGTGTCCGTTGTTAAGTGGATCTTGGCAGTAACCGCGTTGGTGAGGGCGCGTACAATGTTGCGGGCGATGTGGTCGTGCAGGGCTGGGACGGCACATCGGGAAAAGTAGTGGCGACTGGGAACCGAGTAGTGCGGGGTCGCCGCCGCCATCATGTTTTTTAAAGCCTGCGTTTCCACAAGCCTATACGGCAGCATCTCAAGGCTGATCAATTTGGCTATGTGCACGTTTAACGCTTGAGCGTGCGGGTGCGTGGCTGCGTACTTGCGCTTGCGCTCAAACAGTTGCGCTAACGATGGCTGGACGCTGCGCTGAGAGACATTGCTGGATGGGGCCGAGGACAGCAGAGATGAGCGTGTGGGTAAAGGCTGGGAGACGGTAGTGCCTGTGTCCTGAGAGGGGGGTTGGATCTCAGTGGCAGGTTGGGGCACAGGGGGAGAGGCAGTGGTGCTAACCGGAGGTGGTGAACGGCCTTCGTCCCACCTTGTGGGGTGCTTGGCCATCATATGCCTGCGCATGCTGGTGGTGGTGGCTCCCCGACTGATCTTGGCGCGAAAAACCTTGCACACCACAGTTCGTCGGTCGTCTGCACTCTCAGTGAAAAACTGCCAGACCTTTGAGCACCTCGGCCTCTGCAGGGTGGCTTGGCGCGAGGGGGACCTTTGGGAAACAGTTGGTGGATTATTCGGTCTGGCCCTGTCTCTACCCCTGGCCACCGCACTGCCTCTTTCAACCTGCCCTTCTGCTGCACTTGCCTCCCCCTCTGAAGACCTGTCCTCAGTAGGCTTAGCAAACCAGGTGGGGTCAGTCACCTCATCGTCCTGCTGCTCTTCCTCCGAATCCTCTGTGCGCTCCCCCCTCGGACTTACTGCAATTACTACTACCTGAGTGATAGACAACTGTGTCTCATCGTCATCGTCCTCCTCACCCACTGAAAGCTCTTGAGACAGTTGCCAGAAGTCCCCAGCCTCATCCCCCGGACCCCGGGAACTTTCCAAAGGTTGGGCATCGGTCACGACAAACTCCTCAGGTGGGAGAAGAACCATTTTTTCCCAATCAGGGCAGGGACTCGAGAACAGTTCCTGGGAGTCTGCCTGCTCCTCAGAATATGTCATTTTCATGGAGTGAGGAGGCTGGGAGGAAGGAGGAGCAGGAGCCAGAGGATTCAGAGTTGCAGCAGTGGACGGCGTAGAAGACTGGGTGGTCGATAGATTGCTGGATGCACTTTCTGCCATCCACGACAGGACCTGCTCACACTGCTCAGTTTCTAATAAAGGTCTACCGCGTGGACCCATTAATTGTGAGATGAATCTGGGGACCCCAGAAACTTGCCTCTCTCCTAATCCCGCAGCAGTCGGCTGCGATACACCTGGACCAGGAACTCGGCCTGTGCCCACACCCTGACTTGGGCCTCCGCGTCCTCGCCCCCGTAACGTCCTCTAGGCCTACCCCTACCCCTCAGCATGGTGTATTACCAGTAGTGCAGAAACAGAACGCTGTAATTAAATGTGCCGCTTATTGGCCTGTGGTTGGAGGCTGACTTCGCTTACGGAAAGCACAGCAGAGCCAGGAAACAATTATGCGCAAGCCTGTAGTGAGACGTAGGTGCATATGACTGAGCTTCTGGAATTCACAGCGCAGAACCAGTCAAGTGGCCAAAGGTAGTGGTAGGCCTTAAGTATTTTGCTTCTATTTTTTTAAATGGTGAGGTGAAACACCAGACAGACATCGTATGCAGCGTATATATGTATACTGTTTCCCTCTGGCGGGATGACGGCGATCATGTAACGGGCACAGCAGAGCCAGGAAACAATTTTGTGCAAGCCTGTAGTATTTAGCTGGGTATTAATTAGGACTACTACCCCCAGCAGACACGCAGTACACTGAAGACGGTCACAGGCAGCCCAAATATAGTATTTTTCCCCAATTTTTTTGAAAAAGCCCACTGCCTATATAGCCTGGATATCTCTTTCCCTGCCTCACCAGTACTGCCCCTATACTCTGTAAAATGACTGCAGACTGAGGACGCAATGCTCTGCACGCCCGATATACAAAAAAAAATAAATTGTGCAACACTGCTAAAAGCTGCCTCAACAGTACTGCACACGGTCAGATGTGGCCCTAAGAAGGACCGTTGGGGTTCTTGAAGACGAATATAACACCTAACACTCTCCCTATAGCAGCTACAGCAGGACGGCACTTTCCCTGATCTCTCTCAGCATGCATCTGTGGCGAGCCGCGGGAGGGGCCGATTTTTATACTCGGGTGACACCTGATCTCCCCAGCCACTCACAGCAGGGGGGTGGTATAGGGCTTGAACGTCACAGGAGGAAGTGGTAATGCCTTCCCTGTCTTTCTATTGGCCAGAAAAGCGCGCAAATTTCTCAGGGAAAAATATGAAAGTGACTCAAACACCGCGTGGTGCTCGTCTCTAGTAACGAGCATCCCGAACACGCTAATACTCGGACGAGTACGCTCGCTCATCTCTAATAATAAAGTATTTAGATGATATTTTGGGGATCTTTTGCCTTTGGCTGTTAGGATTGTGCAGTCCGTTATACGGGGCGCCACCTAGTGGTAGAAATGTTTAGTGCAATCTGTATATTTTGCTCTGAGCATAATGTAATACATTTTACTTTGGAATTTCCTGTTAGGGAACTATCTTGTTTCGGCAGAACTAAAAGGGTTTAACCCCTCAGTGACGGCCCCATCGGGAAACTACGTCCTCAGTAAGTGTGCTTTAATCCTAGAGGACGTAGTATTATGCGTCCTCTTAGGATTAATGCCCACTTGCCTGAGGACGTGACAGCTCCATGCTGTCGGTGCCTGCAAGTAGCCGACAGCATGGAGCTGTCATCCCGGGCTTCGGGCAGTCCCCCCCCCGGCATTGCGATCGGCGCTATCCAATGGATAGTACCGATCGCAATAAAGTAAATAAAACAGTGAAAAATGTTAAAGATTCATCTGTCCTGATGGATCGGGTCCATCAGGGCAGCTGAAAATACTCACCCGGCTGGTCCGCAATGTCCCGCGGCGAATGGCTCCTCCGGGACCCGGCGCCGCTCTTCTACGCATGCACGCCAGACATATGACGTTACGCGCATGCGCAGAAGGCCGGGAGCCCCGGCACATTCAAAATCTCCTGGCTCCCGGCTCCTGAAGGTAGCCTGGAACCAGGAGATGTTACCGGGGATCGCGGTGAGCTGTCCCTGGGCCCGCAATCGCCGCTATCCATTGGATAGCGGCGATCGCGAAAAAGTTCAAAAAGTTTTAAAAAAAATACAAGTTTCACCTCCCCTCATGGAACCAATCCATGAGGGGAGGTGAAAATACTCACCTCAGGTCCACAGATGTCCCCGGTGTTCCGGGACCCGAAGTCCCCGTCTGCGCATGCGCGCCCGATGTCAATCATTGGGCGCATGCACAGAGGGGCTCGAGCCCTGGGAAATTTAAAATCCCTCTGCTCCTGGCTGCCATGTGTAGCCAGGAGCAGAGAGATTATACCGGGGACATGATCACTGCTATCCAATGGATGACAGTGATCATGTAAAGTAAAAAAAAAGTGTAAAAAGTGAGAAAAAAAGTTTTAAAAAGTAAAAAAAAAGCTTAAAAAAGTTAAGAAAGCTCACGTTTCATCTCTCATATCCGTGAGGGAGGATGAAATGACGTACCTAAGGCCTGCGGATTTATCTGCGGACCTTACCCCAGCTTCTGCGCATGCGCCCACCGCCAAAATAGCAGGCGCAGCGCAAAAGCCGTGGAATGCCAGGGTGATTTAAAATCTCCCTGCTCCTCGCTACAAAACTGAGCCAAGAGCCTGGCGATGTCACGGGGGTCCGCGGTGAGCGGTTCCTGGTCATGTGTTCGCCGTTATCCAATGGATAATGGCGATCACGTAAAAGTAAAAAAAAGGTGAAGTTTCATCTCCCCTGACCAATGCGATCGGTGAGAGGAGATGAAACTTTTTACCAGAGGCCTCCGTATTTGCACCCTGACGCGATCCTCCTCCGTGAACTTTCCTGGATTCTGCACATGCGACCGCCGGCAAAAAGCCGGACACATGCGCAGGAGTCGGGGAGCACAGGAAACTTAAAACCTCCTTGCTCCCAGCGACCAACGGTTGCCGTGAGCCTGGAGCAGTGACCTTGCTGAGTGGTCGCCGGTCACGTGATTAAAAAGGTAGCGATCTACCTTTGGCCGGTCTCACATGACCGTATAGGAATTACGGATTCCGCATGCATCTGATTCGCGGTAATACGCAGATCAATCGCATTGGATGACACAATTGCGCTCACATTAGCGGGTTGGAATTACGTAATCCACTCACAGAAAAGAGAACGCAGCAGGTTCTATTTTACCGCGGATATCCGCAGCATAGAGCCCATTGTGCTCCATGGTCGCAGATATACCCGCAGCCCATACGCAACTACATTGTATACGGGCTGCGGGTACCCGCGTCATCGCTAAGCGACGGTGCGGGAAATGCAAACAAAAAAAAGTGTACTGCGCATGACTGCATGTGTCAGTAGGCTGTTATGCGCAGTACATTACGCGGCCGTACGCAGCACCACTGCTGAGCTCACAGCTGGGATCCGCTGCAGGCCCCCGCAAGCGGATTCCACCTACGTCCGTGTGAGCCCGGCGTTATTCAGACCGCTACCTGTGATACGTCATTTACAAGAAGACCCGGGAACGCTCGCCTTCATGCAGTCCAGGAGCACCTTGTTGGGCGCCTTCTCTGTGAGACCGCCGCACCTCATCAAGCTTACGGAGACTCACAGAGCGCCACTGCCTACACCCCATCCCGGCCGCTGGGGTCATGAAATACCCCCAAAAAGCATGAGAGGAGGGGGATACCTGGTATTATTGCCCCATGGGCCCATCCCAACCAGCCCCTGTAATTACCTTGGTCTATGGACATACCACACAGTTCACATTATTAGTCTTATCTAAGATTTGGGGAACGCCGAAAAGGGTGCGGAGGAGGGGGGGGGGGTATTTTTAGGGAGTCAATTTTTATTCCGTACAAATGAACAATGGGGCCTGGAATGTATTCAGCTGTGCCCTGCAATCCAACGGGTGCTCCCTCCATTATAGGCTGAGCTATGTCTCCTGTAAGTAGATTAGGGCCACAAGGGGTATGTTTCTGAACTCGGGACAAACAGGGGGATCCATTTTGGGGTGAACGTCTTCATTCCTATGTGTGCTGTACAAAAAAAATGTTTTTAAATTGACAAAATTGACAAAAAAAATGAAAATCGTAATTTTTTCCTTCTGCTTTGCTTAGATTCATTCAAATAGTGTGGGGTCAAAACACACAGTCCACCACTAGAGGAATTTGTTACGGGGTCTAGTTTTCGAAATGGGGTCATTTGAGGGGGTTCCTTATCGTTTTGGCCGCCCAATGGCTCTACGAGTGGGCAATGGGGCCTGGAATTTATTCCATTGTGCCCTGAAATCCAACGGGTGTTCCCTCCATTATAGGCCTTGCCATGTGTCCTGTAAGTAGATTAGGGCCACAAGGGGTATGTTTCTGAACACGGGACAAACAGGAATGAGGACTTTCACCCCAAAATGGATCCCCCTATGTGTGCTGTACAAAAAAAGCTGTTTTTAAATTGATACAACTGCCAAAAAAATGAAAATTGTAATTTTTTCCTTCTGCTTTGCTTAGATTTATTCAAAAATTGTAGGGTAAAAATACACAGTGCACCCCTAGAGGAATTCGTTAAGGGGTCTAGTTTTCAAAATGGGATCATTTGTTGGGGTTCTTTGTCGTTTTGGCCGCTCAAATGTGCTATGGGGACTAAATCACCTTCATGCTAAATTTCTGTTCTGAAAGCCTCCGGCTGCTCCTTACATTTTGGGCCCCGTTGTGCATCCAGACAAAAGATTAGGGCCACAATGGGGATGTCTCTGAACACGGGACAAACAGGGGGATCCATTTTGGGCTGTAAATCCTCATTTTCATGTAAACTATAGGAAAAAAATATGTCTTTAAAACGCCATATATGCAGAAAATATGAAATTTTATTTTTTCTCCTCTAAATTGAATTAATTCCTAAAAAAAACTGTGGATCAAAATCCTCCTGACGCCTCAGTGAATACATTAAGGGGTGTAGTTATTAAAATCAGGTCATTTGTGGGGTATCTATTATTCTGACACCCATGAGCCTTTGCAAACTTGGCTTGGTGTAGGAAAATAAAGTGTTCCTCAAAATGCTGAAAAGTAATGAAAAATTTGTACGTCATCTAAATGGTTAAAAAAAACACAAACGTTTTTCAAACGTGCATCCAGAATAAAGTGGTGGAAAACCAGATGGAAATATATATCTTATAAACAATGTGTACAGCATGTTTGCACATATTTGTGTAATTACAGTTACAAATGTGAAAAAAATGACAATTGTTTCAAAATTTTCCCAATTTTGGCACTTTTAATAAATATACATAAATTCTATGGGTCTATTTTTACCGCCTAAATGAAGCACAACATGTGGAGAAAAAACATCAGAATCACTGGGAGATGCAGAACCTTTACGGAGTTAGGCTATGTTAAGTGACACATGGCAGATTTTCAAAATTTGGCTCCGTTACTAAGGGGTTAAAGGAGTTGTACAAGGTTTGAAAATTGGTCCGTTTTTTCTCTAGCGCCCCTCTTGTCTGTGGGCCGCGCCTGACGTTGCAGTTTTGTCCCAGGTACAAGGGTGGCGCTGCGTTTAGAGAAATAAACGTGTTTTTTATCCCAGACAATCCCTGTCATTTCTTTGCTGCAGCCCGTTAGATGCGAGTGCGAATACTCCAGCTGGCTACATGATGGCGGCCTCTTCATTCATCACCCCCCGCCTCCTATCCTTCTTGTTCTGTCTTGCAGTCGCCCGGACACATCCTTCTCCTGGTTCGTCAATCCCTTCAAGTGTTTCTTCCACCTGATCTGGAGGAATTACAAGAAGTACATCATCATCGCGCTGGTCCTGCTCATTCTGGCCCTGTTTATTGCCCTGTTCGTCTACACGCTGCCCGGCGCCATCAGTCACAGGATTATGAACGGATGAACGTCCCGGGGGGTCTGGAGGATCTACAGCGGAGGGCAGCCAAGGCCAGTCAGATATCTCATCCTGCTGCTCTTCACCTACCACTGATCTTCCACCAGTCAACCCCCAAACTTAGTGCCCAGAACCCCCCTCTGAGCAGTACTGCAGAAAGCTAATGCCACCTGTAGGGGGAGCTCACTGCAATGGGGCCCATAAATTCCCTACAGTATCTAGTGAGCTCCCTCCAGTGGAAGCGGCAGGTAGGTGGATGATTGTGTGAAGGGGAGCTGGGAATTAGGAGCTCTGTTCACAAAGAGCAGAACTCTAATGTCTAAAAAATGTGCACCTATTTAGACACAATAACATTAAATTATAGGTACATTTGTCGCCCGGTCCGCCAGCATTGACCCTTTTACTGTCATAAACCATTTAATAAACTGATTGTTTTTTACCCCCCCCCCCCCCCCGCACACATAGACATTCAGACCTCCAGAGATATTAGATATTAACTCAGAATCATCTCAAACTGTAATGAATTAAAGACATCAGTAGTACATCTGTCATCACCCTGGACCACCAAAGACCCCGTACTAGGCATTACCTGCTGAGTCCCTCTAGACCACCAAAGACCCCGTACTAGGCATTACCTGCTGAGTCCCTCTAGACCACCAAAGACCCCATACTAGGCATTACCTGCTGAGACCCTCTAGACCACCAGAGACACCGTACTAGGCGTTACCTGCTGAGACCCTCTAGACCACCAGAGACACCGTACTAGGCGTTACCTGCTGAGACCCTCTAGACCACCAGAGACACCGTACTAGGCATTACCTGTTGAGACCCTCTAGACCACCAAAGACCACATACTAGGCATTACCTGCTGAGTCCCTCTAGACCACCAAAGACCCCATACTAGGCATTACCTGCTGAGTCCCTCTAGACCACCAGAGACACCATACTAGGCGTTACCTGCTGAGACCCTCTAGACCACCAGAGACACCGTACTAGGCGTTACCTGCTGAGACCCTCTAGACCACCAGAGACACCGTACTAGGCGTTACCTGCTGAGACCCTCTAGACCAGTGTTCCCCAACTCCAGTCCTCAGGGACCACCAACAGGTCATGTTTTCTGGATTTCCTCAGTATTGCACAGGTGATGTAATTATTGTTGGTGCTTCAGACATTTCCACAGGGGTTCTTACCATAGGATATCCTGAAAACATGACCTGTTGGTGGTCTCTGAGGACTGGAGTTGGGGACCCCTGCTCTAGACCACCAAAGACCCCATACTAGGCATTACCTGCTGAGTCCCTCTAGACCACCAGAGACACCTAACTAAGCATTACCTGCTGAGACCCTCTAGACCACCAGAGACACCTAACTAAGCATTACCTGCTGAGACCCTCTAGACCACCAAAGACCACATACTAGGCATTACCTGCTGAGTCCCTCTAGACCACCAAAGACACCATACTAGGCATTACCTGCTGAGTCCCTCTAGACCACCAGAGACACCTAACTAAGCATTACCTGCTGAGTCCCTCTAGACCACCAGAGACACCTAACTAAGCATTACCTGCTGAGACCCTCTAGACCACCAGAGACACTGAACTAGGCATTACCTGTTGAGACCCTCTAGACCACCAAAGACCACATACTAGGCATTACCTGCTGAGACCCTCTAGACCACCAGAGACACAGTACTAGGCATTACCTGCTGAGACCCTCTAGACCACCAGAGACACCGTACTAGGCGTTACCTGCTGAGACCCTCTAGACCACCAGAGACACCATACTAGACGTTACCTGCTGAGACCCTCTAGACCACCAAAGACACCATACTAGGCATTACCTGCTGAGACACTCTAGACCACCAAAGACAACATACTAGGCGTTACCTGCTGAGACCCTCTAGACCACCAGAGACACCGTACTAGACGTTACCTGCTGAGACCCTCTAGACCACCAGAGACACCATACTAGGCATTACCTGCTGAGTCCCTCTAGACCACCAAAGACACCATACTAGGTGTTACCTGCTGAGTCCTTCTAGACCACCAAAGACACCATACTAGGCATTACCTGCTGAGTCCCTCTAGACCTCCAGAGATACTGTACTGGGCACTAATGACTCCGCCCCTCTAGACTGCCAGGGATATAAGTCCTCACTAATCCTTCTATGTAAGAAACTGTGATGCAGTACATATAGAAAGTTGCCATGCCTGTTGTTGTGCCTGGGACTCTATTCCTTGATAAGCTGCTCGGTGAACTGTTATTGGATGCCGTCTACATTTTATTGATTGCACAAATGCTGATCTGGGCAAATTCTGAAACTCTCAACTCATCCGACATTCCTGATGTATTAAGGAAACTGCTGAAATGATATAATGTGCAATGAATCCCAGCCAGTAAATATTACTGCTATGTAGATTCTGCTCCGATCTGTAATAAATGCAACTGCCGTAGAAACTATCCTGGAAGTCTGATGCCTCTTCTTATAACTCATTGCTGTAAGAACTTGAGGGGGGGAGAATGACGACCGCGCAGTCCTAGGCCGCTATACCTAATATTTCTAGACACTATCAAGACTGGTGTTGTACCATTGGATTGGCGCATTGCCAACGTGGTTCCAATTTATAAAAAGGGGACCAAAAGTGAGCCTGGTAACTACAGGCCGGTAAGTCTCCCCTCAGTAACGGGAAAAATGTTCGAGGGGATTCTGAGAGACGCCATCGATGAGCACCTCAAGGAGAATAAGGGAATAACTCCTCACCAGCATGGATTCATGAAGGGGCGATCATGTCAGACCAATCTGATCAGCTTCTACCATGAAGTAAGTTCTAGGCTGGACCGGGGAGAGTCTATTGATCTCGTATATCTGGACTTCTCTAAAGCCCTTGACACCGTGACACATAAGAGACTGATATATAAAATGAGAAGCTCGGATTGGGTGAAAACGTGTGTAAGTAGGTAAAAAATTGGCTCAATGATAGAAAGCAGAGGGGGGTAATAAATGGTTCATACTCTGATTGGGCCACAGTCACTAGTGGGGGGCCACAGGGTTCAGTATTGGACCCCATTCATGTATCAACGCCCTGATAGAGGGGCTGCACAGCAAAATATCAATATTTGCAGATGACACAAAATTATACAATATAATTAATACAACGGAGGACAATGTGCGGCTACAAACGGACCTGGATAAGATGGGGGCTTGGGCAGAAAAATGGCAAATGAAGTTCAATGTTCATAAATGTAAGGTTCTGCACATGGGCAGCAAGAATGGATGTTACCAATATACACTAAATGGGGTACCACTAGGGAAAAGTGATATGGAAAAAGACCTGGGGGTACTAGTGGATAATAGACTAAACTGGAGTAACCAATGCCAGTCAGCTGCTGCAAAGGCAAATAAAGTCTTGGGGTGCATTAAAAGAGGTATAGGGGCGAGGGGCGAGAACATTATCCTCCCACTATATAAGGCACTTGTCAGGCCTCACATGGAATACTGCGTACAGTTCTGGTCACCGGTGCTCAGGAAAGATGTTACAGTACTGGAGGGGTACAAAGAAGAGCGACTAAACTAATACATGGAATGACGGGACTGGAATACCCAGAGAGGCACCAAAACTGGGATTATTCACCCCGGAAAGAAGATGGCTAAGGGGCGACCAAATAACTCTGTATAAATCCATGAGGGGACGATACAAGGATCTCTGCCAGGATCTGTTTATACCCAGGACTGCGACGGTAACAAGAGGGCATCCACTACGTCTAGAGGAAAGCAGGTTTCATCACCAACACAGAAGAGGGTTCTTTACTGTAAGAGCCGTGAGACTGTGGAACTCTCTGCCTGAGGACGTGGTGATGGCAGGATCCATAGAGGAGTTTAAAAGGGGACTAGATGTCTTTCTGGAGAAGGAGGACATTATAGGATACAAGTTTTAGGTTAATTGTTAATCCGGGTATACAGGCAGGTGGGAACTATTAGGGGTTGGTCCAGGGAACAGTCTGATTGCCATTAGGGAGTCGGGAAGGAATTTTTTCCCAAAAGGGCTAATTGGCTCCTGCTCTTGGGGTTTTTTGCCTTCCTCTGGATCAACAAAACAGGAGGCTAGACAAGCTGGACTAGATGGACATGGTCTTCATTCAGCCTTACGAACTATGTTACTATGTTACGTGTCTCCATTGTAATACACTGTAAACTGTTGGTAGTGCATATAAATCTATTTGCTGACCGAGATGCTTCTGGGGCCCAAAGTTAGTTAGAAGTGTACGAGCTCGGAAATAACCGATAAAGCACAAATACGACCGCATGTGACCAAAAGGTATCTTTTATTGACAGTCAGCAGTTTTATAGGGGCGCACGCCGCAATTGCAATGGGTCAAATTTATTCTAATTCATTTATCATTGGTCCATAAAACTAAAACACAACTATGAATATGCAAGATAAAGAATTCAACCCCTTAAGCCTGGTTTAGATACAACGATTATCGCTCAAAAGATGGCTTTTGAGTGACAATCGTTGTGTGCATTTACAGGGCAAGGTGATCGCTCAAACGTTGAGTGATCACTTTGCGCTCCAAGAGGAGGATGCAGAAGACAAGCGGGGCCACTGTTCAGGGAGTGCTCAGCTGGCTTACAGCCGTGCGCTCCGAGCGGGGTATGGAGAGCACAGCTGGACCGCTCTGTTCTTCATACCTCGCCTGTGTTCAGGGAGTGCTCAGCTGGCTTACAGCCGTGCGCTCCGAGCGGGGTATGGAGAGCACAGCTGGACCGCTCTGTTCTTCATACCTCGCCTGTGTTCAGGGAGTGCTCAGCTGGCTTACAGCCGTGCGCTCCGAGCGGGGTATGGAGAGCACAGCTGGACCGCTCTGTTCTTCATACCCCGCCTGTGTTCAGGGAGTGCTCAGCTGGCATACAGCCGTGCGCTCCGAGCGGGGTATGGAGAGCACAGCTGGACCGCTCTGTTCTTCATACCCCGCCTGTGTTCAGGGAGTGCTCAGCTGGCATACATCCGTGTGCTCTGAGTGGGGTATGGAAAGCACAGCTGGACCGCTCTGTTCTTCATACCCCGCCTGTGTTCAGGGAGTGCTCAGCTGGCATACAGCCGTGCGCTCCGAGCGGGGTATGGAGAGCACAGCTGGACCGCTCTGTTCTTCATACCCCGCCTGTGTTCAGGGAGTGCTCAGCTGGCATACAGCCGTGCGCTCCGAGCGGGGTATGGAGAGCACAGCTGGACCGCTCTGTTCTTCATACCCCGCCTGTGTTCAGGGAGTGCTCAGCTGGCATACAGCCGTGTGCTCCGAGCGGGGTATGGAGAGCACAGCTGGACCGCTCTGTTCTTCATACCCTGCCTGTGTTCAGGGAGTGCTCAGCTGGCATACAGCCGTGCGCTCTGAGCGGGGTATGGAGAGCACAGCTGGACCGCTCTGTTCTTCATACCCTGCCTGTGTTCAGGGAGTGCTCAGCTGGCATACAGCCGTGCGCTCCGAGCGGGGTATGGAGAGCACAGTTGGACCGCTCTGTTCTTCATACCCTGCCTGTGTTCAGGGAGTGCTCAGCTGGCATACAGCCATGTGCTCCGAGCGGGGTATGGAGAGCACAGCTGGACCGCTCTGTTCTTCATACCCTGCCTGTGTTCAGGGAGTGCTCAGCTGGCATACAGCCGTGCGCTCCGAGCGGGGTATGGAGAGCACAGCTGGACCGCTCTGTTCTTCATACCCCGCCTGTGTTCAGGGAGTGCTCAGCTGGCATACAGCCATGTGCTCTGAGCGGGGTATGGAGAGCACAGCTGGACCGCTCTGTTCTTCATACCCCGCCTGTGTTCAGGGAGTGCTCAGCTGGCATACAGCCGTGCGCTCTGAGCGGGGTATGGAGAGCACAGCTGGACCGCTCTGTTCTTCATACCCCGCCTGTGTTCAGGGAGTGCTCAGCTGGCATACAGCCATGTGCTCTGAGCGGGGTATGGAGAGCACAGCTGGACCGCTCTGTTCTTCATACCCCGCCTGTGTTCAGGGAGTGCTCAGCTGGCATACAGCCGTGCGCTCTGAGCGGGGTATGGAGAGCACAGCTGGACCGCTCTGTTCTTCATACCCCGCCTGTGTTCAGGGAGTGCTCAGCTGGCATACAGCCGTGCGCTCTGAGCGGGGTATGGAGAGCACAGCTGGACCGCTCTGTTCTTCATACCCCGCCTGTGTTCAGGGAGTGCTCAGCTGGCATACAGCCGTGCGCTCTGAGCGGGGTATGGAGAGCACAGCTGGACCGCTCTGTTCTTCATACCCCGCCTGTCATCAGGGAGCGGGATGAAACAATAGTATGAGCTGTATCCGCTGGGAATCCCTGATGAGGCTGATCGTCAGCACGCTGACAGACAACGATGAGTGACGGCTTAACGAAAACTGCGGGATGTCTGCGCAGCTACACAGCGATTATCGCTCAGACGACGGCTTTTGAGCGAATTTTGAGCGAGAATCGCTGTGTGTAAACCAGCATTTAGTGACGCAGCTCATTTGTTTTTGTCTATTTTCTTTTTTTCCTCCCCTCCTTTTAAAAAATCGCAACTCCTTTATTTCTCCGCCGCCGCCGCCGCTGTCATTATTTTTTGTGGGATGAGTTGTATTTTCAATGCTTTAAAAAAATTCTAAGTGGAATGGAAAGAAAATAAGCGTCCGCCATCTTTCGGTGCGTTTTGTTTCTACGGCGCACAAACTGCAACAAACGTGCCCTGCTAACTCTATTCGATGTGTCAGGGCTCAGTCACACGGGCGTTTTGACGCGCTAATTTTGTGCGCATGACTGATGCGTTTAAAAATTCATGTGACCTAAGCGTGCGTCACGGCGAAAAAACCGCACCTAGCAGCATTTGTCTGCGGCATAAATTTGCTGTGTGCGGAAATCTCTGAGCGTCCGGACCTCGATCGTCGCGCATCTATTCGCGCTCCAGCCCTCTACAAGGTGTTATAAATGGGTTGTAATGAGGCCTCCGCTTCATTCTGGTTCGGCCTGGATGTGCGGGGCATTACTGGACTCGGAGACATGTCGTCGCGAGATGATATTTTCTTTGGCTGGTTGTATGTGGGCTTTCGGTTTGCCTGCCAGAAGATGCGTTTGGCTACCTTGTTAGGCACCAACCGAGGGCTAGCCGTAGTCCTAGGGCGGTCCGGAGGAGGAGGAGGACTAGGAGGTACTGGGTGCATCCGCTGGTGGAGCTGCGGGAACATATTGGGCAGTTTCACTCCCTGTACGCGGACCTGAGGCGGTACCCGGACAAGTTCATCGCCTCTTGTCATTTATCGGTCGCCATGTTCAATGCACTTCTGGAGGTGGCGCGTTCGGGGATTACCCACCGAGATGCCAACATGCGTGACAGTGTCTGTGCTGAGGAAAGACTCCAGGTCACTCTGCGGTAAGTGAACATCCGTCTGTAGGTCACATCATGTGTGTCATTAGGTTTCATCCCTTCCCTGTGTCGGCTCGGTAGCTTTGACTAGTCCTGTTTGCTTATTAGGCTGTGCCCTTGGTTTCCCTGCACATTAGCAGACCTCACACCTACACCTGAGGCACCATCACAGGCTCCGTGGCCACGGCACAGACGGTTTGGCTTATCATTTGTGTAGCTGGTAACATTCCCTTTTTACAGGCATTAGTGCCTAATAATAAGCCACACTTTGTGGCGAAGGCCCTTTGTCTGCGCTGCCCCCCCCCCCCTCCTCCCCAAAAGGGGCCTGTGTTAATAGAGGCGCAAGGTGTATTTTGGTGGGGTGTTAATCCACTTCATGTAGGGCCAAATATTTTGCTTCGCAATCAGGCCCATTTAGACAACGATTATCGCTACAAAGATCTCATTTGAGCGGCTTTTGCAGGAAAATCGTGATCTGGGAGCGGCCACCTGTCTTACAGCCGCGCGCTCCGACCGTGATGTGGACCTCTCTGTTCTCCATACCCATGCCGCTTCAGGGATCCTGCACAACCCATAGTATCAGCTGCATCCCGCTGGGAATTCATCAGAAGTGATCGCTGATCTTTCTGCATGCTTGAAAGATCAGCGATCAGTGACGGCTTAACGAAAACTGAGCGATGGAAGTGCAGTTAGACACGATTATCGCTCTAAAATAGATGTTTGCGATTTGTGAGTGAGAATGGTGTCTAGAAGGCGCATGGCTTGTATTTTTTAAATTTCCTTTGGGGGAGGGAACTACTTCATGTAGGGCCACACTTTATTTTTCGCCATCATTCCCTTTGATCTGACTCTAGGCGGTGAGGTATGCGCCACCAAATTAGCGGCCAAGTGAAGATTTTGGCAAAAACTGTGTAGGCCAATGTGCTCCAATCGTCAGTGGCTGGTTGTGTACTAGGTATATGTTTGTTAATCATGCTGACCCGTGTTATCAGGGTCACTTGACGTTGCACGGTTTGTACCATCACTGTAAGATCTCTTCTTGATCTCCTCTTTCACCAGATTTCTGGCTACTGGGAGTTGGTTTGCTTCGCTGCATCTGTCTGTCTGGATTGGCCGCTCTACCATTAGTGAAATTGTCACGGAGACCTGTGACGTCCCTTGGCAGCATCTTGTACCTTTGGTGATGGCTCCACCCTCTCCAAGATTGGATGGACGTCGCTGCGGGATTTATGAGCGCTGCACAGTTCCCAACTGCATTGGGGCGTTGGACGGGAAGCATATTCTTGTCCAGAAGCCACCTAACTCTGGGTCGCAGTATCCAACTATAGGCAGTTCTTTTCGGTGGTCCTCCTTGCTGTTGCGGACAGCAACTATCGATTCCTGCTGGTTGATATTGGGTCCTTTGCAAGAGCTGGGGATGCTCGCATTTTCAGAACTTCCACAATGGGTAGGTGGCTGAGGGACCAGCAGCTTTCTATTCCTGTGGCCCAGGCCCTTCCTGCAGGTCCAGAAGCCCCATTTGTCTTTGTGGCGGATGAGGCATTGGACCAGTCTAATAATGTCATGCAGCCCTTTGCTCGCGGGAACATTGACACCAGGAGGCAGGTGTTTAATCACCGCCTCACACGTGCCCGGCGTTATGTGGAGTGTGCACTTGGTATTCTTGCTAACCGTTGGCGAGTCTTACTAAGTGCCATTCAGCTGCCTCCTGACAACGTGGCTGTGGTAATTTGCACCTTTGTGGTTCTACATAATTTCTGCCGGCAACATGATATTGTTTTGCATACTCTGGATGCTTTACCCACTGCTTTTAGGGGTGAAGTTTTGGAGGAGCCTGTGCAATATGGTAGGCCAGCACAATCTGCTCTCCAAGTCAGGGACCTCTTTGCGGAGTACTTCCTCTCTCTACAGGGAGCACTTCCTTTGCTTTGGACCATGTGCGAGGAGGCCGAGGAGCTGGTTTCTCAAGATAGTATTGTTTTCTTTTTTTAAAACCGGCTGTGCCAACCTTTTTTTGATTAGTTAGATCATTATTGGCACTTTCTGGTAGTTAGGGACTTGAAAATAACGAGGATCCTTGACGTGGGTTGCGAGCTTGTACTAAATTGGTCACCTTCCGCTCTATATAGCAAGAGGGATCTCCCACTTGGGGCCTCTTTTGGTTGTATTTTGTCAAGGAGCAGAAGGTGGTCAATGTAGTTAACCAATACCTCGTTGTGGGCCCTCATCCAAGGGACCCCCTTAAAAAAAAAATTTTTAGCCTTCAACTGTGGTCCTAATCGCATTTGCTTGCTAAGTGTGGTCACCTCTGTTCTCCCAGGAAATCAGCTCACCATTTGTGTGTAAGTAGTGCAAATCTGGCAGGCTGTGATATGTTTTTGTGACAAGCAAAATTGTAATTGGCTTGCAAATGTTTGTGCGTTGTAGCCTATAACCAAAAAACTTTTGCAAAGATTACATTCTATACCTTTTGAAGGACACATTTTGTGTTGCCAGAGAGATATGGCTGAGCAAGGTAACTTTTTATGGCCATTCTCTTTAGGACTTCTGCTGTGGTTACGGAGCGCCATCAGACTAGGGATGCAGCAGCACCATATTTGATCAAAGAAGTGTAAATGTTGTCTAGGGAAATGGCAAGGCCACCAAATCATTGTGTTTGTAAGGGATGCCAATATGACCCCTACAAAACATTCACGTCTCTGAGCATATCTGGCAAGATAGCTGAAAGAGAGATTTACACACAGTTTTCCCCAATTTCCTCATTTGACAAATATTCGCTAAACAAGAATATATGTTTTTACAGATTTGTTTGATGGCAGTGGGTGTGGAGTGATTTCAAATATGTCCCTTTTTTCATAGGTCAACCCAGAGTGTAGCATTGCCTTACTGGTTGTATAACCCAAAGCATGTGTTCAGAGGTTTGAACAATTCACAGATATTGTCCAGCTTTTTTGAAACATGTTTGCTTGCCATGCGAGGGCAAATCGCTAATTCCGAAGTGAAGTGCCCAGACTAACCACACCTTGCATCTGTAGAAGCTCTACTATTGTAGCCTGGCCCACCGTTGGAAGCATGTGTTAACACTGACTATAGTGGCCTATATGCTGCCCGTTGGAGCTCTAAGCACTCGACCACTATAAAAGTCTGTCTATGTTAAAATCCATAGTACCGGAGTTCAAAAATGGCCAAACAAGGTACCCAAGTTGTGTCCATGAGTGAATCTCAGCATAGAGGCTTTTTAAGCTTTATTAGTTTTTCTAGGAATGTAGTTGACCTGGGCCAATATACTCCCCCTCCAAAATGCCTCCGTCACCTGATGTGTGCTGCAGCAACCATTTTACCTGTGACCTGTGAAAGAACCACTTCCCTGTGTTTAGGGTCCTGTTGTGTTCTCTAAGCTTGTAATAAAAACATTACAAAATGGAATTGTTTTTGCGTTACTGTTTTTATATTTAAAACTTAATGAAATATCTATTTTTAAATAGCGAGCCAACATGGCTCAAATGTCTAATGATACATGAACATCACATTTCTTGGACGTTGCGAAAGCTAACTTCTGGTTCCAGATGATGGACAAGCCGGAACAATGGAAACGCAAGGCCCTTTCTGCACCCCCACAAGCATTATCACTGGGGCATGGAAAGAACCATGGGCAATGGCATGGACGGGGACTGTGTGGAGGCGGCAGGTGGGTGGAGCAACCTTTGGTCCATCGTCACAAAGAGAGAGACTCCCCACTGATGGAGGTTGGCCAGGCACTCGCAGAGTCTGTCTAGGCCACTCTGCAGAAATTCGATCTGCAGGTGGCAAAGACTGATTTCATTGAAATACCAGGCAACCTTCTCATCAGGGGGAAGATCTCTCCACGCTGTGGGGCAAACAAAAAAATTAATTAGTGCTAATTAGAGATGAGCGAGCACCAAAATGCTCGGGTGCTCGTTACTCGGGACGAAATTATCGCGATGCTCGAGGGTTCGTTTTGAGTAACGAACCCCATTGAAGTCAATGGGCGACCCGAGCATTTTTGTATATCGCCGATGCTCGCTAAGGTTTCCATTTGTGAAAATCGGGGCAATTCAAGAAAGTGATGGGAACGACACAGCAACGGATAGGGCAGGCGAGGGGCTACATGTTGGGCTGCATCTCAAGTTCCCAGGTCCCACTATTAAGCCACAATAGCGGCAAGAGTGCCCCCCCCCCCCTCCCAAAAACTTTTACTTCTGAAAAGCCCTCATTAGCAATGCATACCTTAGCTAAGCACCACACTACCTCCAACAAAGCACAATCACTGCCTGCATGACACTCCGCTGCCACTTCTCCTGGGTTACATGCTGCCAAATCCCCCCCCCCACGACCCAGTGTCCACAGCGCACACCAAATTGTCCCTGCGCAGCCTTCAGCTGCCCTCATGCCACGCCACCCTCATGTCTATTTATAAGTGCGTCTGCCATGAGGAGGAACCGCAGGCACACACTGCAGAGGGTTGGCAGGGCCAGGAAGCAACCCTCTTTAAAAGGGGCGGGGCGATAGCCCACAATGCTGTACAGAAGCAATGAGAAATATAATCCTGTGCCACCGCCATCAGGAGCTGCACACGTGGGCATAGCAATGGGGAACCTATGTGCCACACACTATTCATTCTGTCAAGGTGTCTGCATGCCCCAGTCAGACCGCGGTTTTTTATAAATAGTCAAAGGCAGGTACAACTCCGCAATGGGAATTCCGTGTGCACCCACAGCATGGGTGGCTCCCTGGAACCCACCGGCTGTACATAAATGTATCCCATTGCAGTGCCCATCACAGCTGAGGTAACGTCCGATTAAATGCAGGTGGGCTTCGGCCCACACTGCATGCCCCAACCTGACCAGGCTTTTTAATTCATAGACACAGGCAGGAACAACTCCCTATTGTGAAGTCCCTGTGGACCGACAGCATGGGTGGGTGCCAGGAAGCCACCGGCAGCACATAAATATATCCCATAGCATTGCCCATCACAGCTGAGGTAATATCATGTTAAATACAGGTGGGCTTCGGCCCACACTGCATGCCCCAGTCAGACTGGGGTTCTTTAGAAATGGACACATGTAGTTACAACTCCGAGTGGACCGACAGCATGGGTGGCTCCCTGGAACCCACCGGCGGTACATAAATGTATCCCATTGCAGTGCCCAGCACAGCTGATGTAACGTCAGCTGTAATGCAGGTGGGCTAAAAATTACTAGGATTACACTGTAGGCGAGGGCCCCAAAAAATTGGTGTACCAACAGTACTAATGTACCTCAGAAAAATTGCCCATGCCCAACCAAGAGGGCAGGTGAAACCCATTAATCGCTTTGGTTAATGTGGCTTAATTGGTAACTAGGCCTGGAGGCAGCCCAGTTAAAATAAAAATTGGTTCAGGTGAAAGTTTCAACACTTTAATGAGCATTGAAACGTATAAACATTGTTTACAAAAATTATATGACTGAGCCTTGTGGGCCTAAGAAAAATTGCCCGTTCGGCGTGATTACGTGAGGTTTCAGGAGGAGGAGCAGGAGGAGGAGGATGAATATAATACACAGATTGATGAAGCTAAAAGGTCCCCGTTTTGGATGGTGATAGAGAACGATGCTTCCATCCGCGGGTGCAGCCTACGTATTGCTTAGGTATCGCTGCTGTCCGCTGGTGGAGAAGAGAAGTCTGGGGAAATCCAGACTTTGTTCATGTTGATGAGTGTTAGCCTGTCGGCACTGTCGGTTGACAGGCGTGTACGCTTATCCGTGATGATTCCCCCAGCCGCACTAAACACCCTCTCTAACAAGACGCTAGCCGCAGGACAAGCAAGCACCTCCAGGGCATACAGCGCAAGTTCAGGCCACATGTCCACCTTCAACACCCAGTAGTTGTAGGGGGCAGAGGCGTCACAGAGGACGGTCGTGCGATCGGCTACGTACTCCCTCACCATCCTTTTACAGTGCTCCCGCCGACTCAGCTTTGACTGGGGAGCGGTGACACAGTCTTGCTGGGGAGCCATAAAGCTGCCAAAGGCTTTAGAGAGTGTTCCCCTGCCTGTGCTGTACATGCTGCCTGATCTCTGCGCCTCCCCTGCTACCTGGCCCTTGGAACTGCACCTTCTGCCACTTGCGCTGTCGGATGGGAAGTTTACCATCAGTTTGTCCACCAGCGCCCTGTGGTATAGCATCATTCTCGAACCCCTTTCCTCTTCGGGTATGAGAGTGGAAAGGTTCTCCTTATACCGTGGGTCGAGCAGTGTGTACACCCAGTAATCCGTAGTGGCCAGAATGCGTGTAACGCGAGGGTCACGAGAAAGGCATCCTAACATGAAGTCAGCCATGTGTGCCAGGGTACCTGTACGCAACACATGGCTGTCCTCACTAGGAAGATCACTTTCAGGATCCTCCTCCTCCTCCGGCCATACACGCTGAAAGGATGACAGGCAAGCAGCATGTGTACCCTCAGCAGTGGGCCAAGCTGTCTCTTCCCCCTCCTCCTCATGCTCCTCCCCCTCCTCCTCCTCCTCAACGCGCTGAGATATAGACATGAGGGTGCTCTGACTATCCAGCGACATACTGTCTTCCCCCGCCTCCGTTTCCGAGTGCAAAGCGTCTGCCTTTATGCTTTGCAGGGAACTTCTCAAGAGGCATAGCAGAGGAATGGTGATGCTAATGATTGCAGCATCCCCGCTCAGCATCTGGGTAGACTCCTCAAAGTTTCCAAGGACCTGGCAGATGTCTGCCAACCAGGCCCACTCTTCTGTAAAGAATTGAGGAGGCTGACTCCCACTGCGCCGCCCATGTTGGAGTTGGTATTCCACTATAGCTCTACGCTGCTCATAGAGCCTGGCCAACATGTGGAGCGTAGAGTTCCACCGTGTGGGCACGTCGCACAGCAGTCGGTGCACTGGCAGATTAAACCGATGTTGCAGGGTCCGCAGGGTGGCAGCGTCCGTCTTGGAGTTGCGGAAATGTGCGCTGACCCGGCACACCTTTCCGAGCAGGTATGACAAGTGTGGGTAGCTTTTCAGAAAGCGCTGAACCACCAAATTAAAGACATGGGCCAGGCATGGCACGTGCGTGAGGCTGCCGAGCTGCAGAGCCGCCACCAGGTTACGGCCGTTGTCACACACGACCATGCCCGGTTGGAGGCTCAGCGGCGCAAGCCTGCAGTCGGTCTGCTCTGTCAGACCCTGCAGCAGTTCGTGGGCCGTGTGCCTCTTCTCTCCTAAGCTGAGTAGTTTCAGCACGGCCTGCTGACGCTTGCCCACCGCTGTGCTGCCACGCCGTGCGACACCGACTGCTGGCGACGTGCTGCTGCTGACACATCTTGATTGCGAGACAGAGGTTGCGTAGGAGGAGGAGGAGGGTGGTTTAGTGGAGGAAGCATACACCGCCGCAGATACCACCACCGAGCTGGGGCCCACAATTCTGGGGGTGGGTAGGACGTGAGCGGTCCCAGGCTCTGACTCTGTCCCAGCCTCCACTAAATTCACCCAATGTGCCGTCAGGGAGATATAGTGGCCCTGCCCGCCTGTGCTTGTCCACGTGTCTGTTGTTAAGTGGACCTTGGCAGTAACCGCGTTGGTGAGGGCGCGTACAATGTTGCGGGAGACGTGGTCGTGCAGGGCTGGGACGGCACACCGTGAAAAATAGTGGCGACTGGGGACCGAGTAGCGCGGGGCCGCCGCCATCATGCTTTTGAAAGCCTCCATTTCCCCAAGCCTATACGGCAGCATCTCCAGGCTGATCAATTTGGCAATGTGCACGTTTAACGCTCGAGTGTGCGGGTGCGTGGCGGCGTACTTGCGCTCAAACAGTGGCGCTAGCGACGTCTGGACGCTGCGCTGAGAGACATTGCTGGATGGGGCCGAGGACAGCGGAGGTGAGGGTGTGGGTGCAGGCCGGGAGACGGTCGTGTCTGTGTCCTGAGAGGGGGGTTGGATCTCAGTGGCAGGTTGGGGCACAGGGGGAGAGGCAGTGGTGCAAACCGGAGGCAGTGAACGGCCTTCGTCCGACCTTGTGGGGTGCTTGGCCATCATATGTCTGCGCATGCTGGTGGTGGTGAGCCTGGTGGTGGTGCCTCCCCAGCTGATCTTGGTGCGACAAAGGTTGCACACCACTGTTCGTCGGTCGTCAGGCGTCTCTGTGAAAAACTGCCACACCGTAGAGCACCTTGACCTCTGCAGGGTGGCATGGCGCGAGGGGGCGCTTTGGGAAACAGTTGGTGGATTATTCGGTCTGACCCTGCCTCTACCCCTGGCCACCGCAGTGGCTCGGCCTGTGCCCACACCCTGACTTGGGCCTCCGCGTCCTCGCCCGCGTCCATGTCCTCTAGGCCTACCCCTACCCCTCAGCATGGTGTATTACCAGTAGTGCAGAAACAGAACGCTGTAATTAAATGTGCCGCTTATTGGCCTGTGGTTGGAGGCTGACTTCGCTTACCGACCGCACAGCAGAGCCAGGAAAGAATTTCGCGCCAGCCTGCTGTAACACTTAGCTGGCTGCGTATGAATTAGGACAACTACCCCCAGCAGAGACCCAGTACACTTGTGGACAGGAATACAGCGGTGATGTAAGAGGCAACACAGAGGAAGAAAAGTGTTACAGCAGGCTTGCACAAAATTCTTAGCTGGCTGCGTATGAATTAGGAGGACAACTACCCCCAGCACAGACCCAGTGCACTGAGGACGGTCACAGGCAGCCCAAATAGATTTTTTTTCCCAAATGTTTTTAGAAAGGCCTACTGCCTATATTCAATAAATATGTCTTCTGTCCCTCCCTCACCACCACTACTGGCCCTGGACTATGTATAATTACTGCAGGGCGCAATGCTCTGCACGGCCGATATACAAAAAAAAACAAAAAAATGTGCAACACTGCAAAAAGCAGCCTCCACAGTACTGCACACGGTTAGATGTGGCCCTAAGAAGGACCGTTGGGGTTCTTGAAGCCTAAAATACTCCTAACACTCTCCCTATAGCAGCTCCGGCACCAGCAGCACTGTCCCTGATCTCCGTCAGAACGCATCTGTGGCGAGCTGCGGGCGGGCCGATTTATATACTCGGGTGACACCTGATCTCGCCAGCCACTCACTGCAGGGGGGTGGTATAGGGCTTGAACGTCGCAGGGGGGAGTTGTAATGCCTTCCCTGTCTTTCTATTGGCCAGAAAAGCGCGCTAACATCTCAGAGATTAAAGTGAAAGTAACTCGAACATCGCGTGGTGCTCGCCTCGAGTAACGAGCATCCAGAACACCCTAATATTAGAACGAGTATCAAGCTCGGACGAGTACGCTCGCTCATCTCTAGTGCTAATCAGTCCAAACAACACAACAAATACACATTTGTTTCCATCATTAATCCTACTGGAATTTGGCTAAAAAAAAAAAATGCAGAGAAGGCATGTGTCCCTGGGTCCGTTGGTCACACACTGTGGGTAGAAACCATTTATTTGTTCAACTCTATGCAGTACTGTAACAGCCAAATATTCCAGGAGACAATTGGCTGCCTCTCCTACTGCTGTCCCAGATGGTAATTTGTTGTGGGCCAAGTGTGTAGCATCTACCTGTCACAGGGCGGGACGGGTCCAAGTCTGGTCTGTCCAGCTCCACCAGAGGCTGTGGTGACCTCAGGTGAGCCAGCCCGACAGGGCACCCCTCTGCTGATGATGGGTCACTGGCAGGATGGGGGGGGGGGTTCTTCTGCAGACAAGGATAGCAAGGCATTGTTAATAATCTTGACCTAATCTATAACAATTGAGTTAACACTGCAGTATGCTGGTGAGTATTACTTGGCAGTCTATCACTTACCGGGTGGCTTCTGGTGGAGGTGTGGCCTGGCGGACCAGCCGCGCTGTAGAAGGGCCGGCCTGCCCAGATTCAGCCCTGTGGCTTTGTGGCTCAACTGTTGGGACATTAAAGTGAACATTAAATTAGGCAAAAAAACAATCGGGGGCAGCATTCATGAAAAAACCTTTCACAAAAAGGGTTTGCAAGATCCAATGAACAAGGGGCACAGACTATGTGGAATGGAGCTATGTACAAATTCCACCACATTGTGCATTGGTCTCCTTGACAATATTTTCCGCTCAACTCAAACGGGCGTACATTTACGTCGCCAGTTCGTCCGTAGGTAATCGCGAACATTTACGTGAAAAATATGAGCGACGAATATAAGGGTGAATAGGCTAAAATGCGAAGCATTAAAACAAAACGGGACTCAACAGTTGCCTAAAATAACGAATACTACATGCTTAATGGGCGGACCTGTGGTTAGACGCAGGGGAATAACAACGGCAGACCCCAACACCCTTCAAATGTGCTTTGTCTGTAAAAAAAAAAAGAGGAAGTATGAGACCATGTCCAAAGTACCCCACACCTATTCCTACAACCTGTCCCCAGCTTGGTGGTGGTCTGGACATTATCTAATGTTCGCCCCAAGAGAATTATTTTTACTTTTTTTTGTTTTTAAACAAACCTGCAGAGTATTTTCTCTGTGGCTAAAGTGTTGCAGTGGGGAAAGGTTGTGCGACGCTTGTACACAAACATTGTTGTAAGGCTTGCTTGTTACACATTACATACTGACTGTAGGCCTGTATTAACCAATGCTGGAATAAGTAGAGCCAGAGGCGTAATTTGAAGCTCCTGGGCCCCAATGCAAACTTTGTAACAGGGCCCCAACTATAATGTTTTATTCATACTACTGGGTTTCCTATATGGGGAAGAGAGGCCTTATGGGCCCCCTAAGTCTCTTGGGCCCGGGTGCGACCGCATCCCCTATAGTCACGCCCCTGAGTAGAGCTCTGAGCTCAACTAACATTACATTTGATTTTCAGGATGAGGCTATTGTCCACTTGGACCTTCATCTTTACTTTACTCACACTTTTGAGAGTATGAAAAGGATGCAAGCTGTGATGACTAACTGCCTTGGACCATCGCTACACATCTGCCTACTTAACCAAGTTTAAATATGAGAACTGAACACACAATACAACAAAAATGTGAGTTTAAGATACAAAATAATGGCGTGCAGTTCCGGAGCCATGTAGCCAATACAGCCCTGTAAACATATAGATTTTTTTATTTAAAACATTTTTGAATACAAACACAAAATAAACAACGATGACAAAAGTTGTAAACTCAGGGCAAACTTCGCTCGTTTTTTTTCCAGTTTGGGGCCGAAGCCCACCCTGACCGGGGTGCCCACCCAGGGCGCCTGATCGGCCCTAAAGAGGGAGGTGAGGTTGGTTCCTTCCTCAAATGACCATCCAAAATAATTGGGCTGGAGCCCTCTGGTGGGCCAACAGGTGGTGGGGTAAGGTCTGTGTGGTGCTGTGTGACAGAAGGGGACATCACCCGGGCAGGCTGCACCCCAGAAAAATGCCTGTGGACAAATTGGCTAAAGCCTTCTCCTGTTGAGGATTTACTCTCACTCGGGGGGGGAGGCGGATGCAGGAGAGGGGGGTGGGGCTGTCCGCAGAACTCTGTGGATAAGAGGCAGGCTCAGCGGTAGGGACTTGAGGGGGAGTCGCCATAGTTGTTGGCTCTCCCCTCGACGCCAACCCCTGCTCTGGCAAACTGCGCTCCATACTCCGAGCCAATGGTGGTGGGGAAAAAGAATCCCCCTGAGCGCCACGCCAGCCAGGGGACCCGGCCCTCGGATATGGGAGCCAATTCTCATATATAGCACTATCGGGGTGCCTTCCCCTACTGTGGAGACACCAGTAGTCTAAAAACCAAAACACCTCCATATCTGGACACTCATCAAGTGCGGCATCAAGCACCGTCTCCATCTAACCCTCACTCTCCCCTGTAGCTGCGTGGGCGGCAGGTGATCGAACGACTAAATACAACAGCCCAATCATCATCTGCCCGGGATTGCAAATATTGCAATGCTGCACGCTCAATATCACTGGGCAGATAATGATGGGGCTGCTGTGATCGCCGATTCTCAAGGAGAGTCCGAGGAGAATTCCTTCTGGGCCTCTACAGCTCCGCCTAGGGGGATTCCGTCACGAGCGACGATTGGAATCCCGAGGTGGAGTCAAACCAGGAGACCAAAAGGGACTCCTGGATTGACACCTAGGCGGAGACCTAGGGGGCCGGCCAGAGGAATCCCAAGGGGGAGTCCAGCCAGGAGACCTAAGGTGACTCTGAGTTGGACTCCTTAGGTGAGCCTGAGGGGGCCGCCCAGAGGAATCCCCAGGGGAGTCCAACCAGAAGACCCACAGGGACTCCGGGTTTGACTCCTCGGGGGACGCCTCTGGGGACTCCATCGGGGAGAATTGGATCCAATATGCGAGGGCTGCCGCTGAGTCCGCCTCTCATACACAGGGCACTGCCACTCTCGAGATGAGGAAGAGCATGATGTTGTTGATTCCCTTTCAGGGTCTTTTCCTGAGGAGCGTTCCTCCACATTGCTATATCTCCTAAGGACATAAGGGGGGAGAAAACACATTAGTATCTACATAGGCTCTACATTTTTAGAAAGCTCTATTAATGAACAGTAAATCACAGAGGTGAGACAAAATGCATAAAGAAATAATTCACAGAAAAGGCAGCCAGATACAAGAGATATACTACAGGAAATGCTCATCATTTTCCTGATATCACGCAGCAAGGCAGATAGCTTTATAGAGGAGCAAAAATGATCAGGGGCAGCCTGATTGTGCAGCCACTCAACTCAACCCAGGGTGGGTGAGGAGGGGTAGAGTGGCTGTGCAATCAGCCTGCCCCAGAACATTGTGTCTCCTCTATCAAGCTATCTACCTCCCGGCATGATATCAGGTTAAAATGGTGAGTAAGCACTTCCTGTAGTATATCTCTTGTATCTGGCTGCCTTCTTTGGAGAGCTATGGCTATTAATTAACGGCATTAATTTCAGGGTATTCAGCAAGTTTCAGGGTATTCTGTAGCTTCCTAATTGTGTAATATGGCATGTGCAGGCCAACCGAGTCAGACACAAGCTCTAAGTCTTAAGTCTAAACTGGATCTGGGCATACAATGCCTAGACCCTCAATTTATTGAAACACATAATACCTGCCCTTTATGGGCGTATAACAGATTACATCAGTAACATTTAGAATTCTCATTCGTTGGGCCATATAGAATTCCCTGCCCCCCCTCCCCACCTCTCTCTCAAGTCCAGTGTATGAGCCAACCTTTGCCCCCTCAACATGTGATCAGGCAAAAGTAGTTTCTTTGTCTCAGAAGTTGAGGGTGGGGGAGGGCTGGGGAAAACACCCAAAATGCATACAAGTAATACATGTCAGAACCTGCAACTCTCGGGGCCGCCGTGCCCACACCACCGGTCCTGCCACCCGGGTTACAGGAGTGCGGCATAGGGGAGCCCCGGTTCTTGTGATCTCCACGGGCCGCTGTATGACTGGTCGCCGCCGGGTTGCTAGGGAGGCAGCAGGTGCTTCTCTAGTCACTTGACTACCAGGCTGGCTTCCCTAGTAACTGTCTTGCAGCAAGGCTGGGGTCGTGTCCTCAGCACCTCCCTGATTAGCCCTGCTGCTGCCAGGCTCCCCGCCCCAATCAGCTGCTGGGGCGGGAGCTCTGACAGCAGTTAAAAGTGTGTGTTTTCCTTTCAGCCCTTGCCAGTGTTAGTTTGGTCTTCCAGCTGCACCCGCGTATTGTTTTGACTCCTGTTGTGACCCCGGCTTTTCTGACTTCTGCTTCTGGACATGACTACGTTTTGCCTTCCCCTCTGTACTGCGTACCCTCCTGTTGCCGACCCGGATTGTCTGATCACTCTACCGTTTGTTTGTCTTCAGTGTCTGTTTGTCTTCCCGTGTCCCGCTTCCCTAGTGAGGGTAGGGACCGCCGCCCAGTTGTCGCCCTGGGGGTTAGCCCAGGGGGGCAAGTAGGCAGGGACAGGGGTTGCGGGATATCTCAGGGACCCCCATATCCCGGACACTGTCCTGACAGTAACACTGGCCGAAGGCAGGTCAGACCCTTGCATCCGCCCGGCAACTTTGAATCCCTCGATGGAGGCCGTGGCGGCTTTAGCGAACCAGGTCCAGGTCCTTACAAACCTTGTCCAGAACCTAACCGCCCGCATGCAGCTACAGGAACAAGTGGCGGCTGCAGATCCCATGCAGCCCCCTTCCGCTCCAGGAACAATGTCAGAACCTCGAGCCACGCTTCCGGATTGCTTCTCCGGAGAGAGAGGTCAGTTCTTTGCATTTAGAGAGAGCTGCAAGCTCTACTTTGATCTCCGCCCCCACTCCTCTGGTACTGAATACCAGAAAGTGGGAATTGTAATTACCCGCCTGAGGGGAGAGCCCCAAAATTGGGCTTTCTCGTTACCAGCTGGCTCTCCCGCCCGACTATCCCTTGATGCCTTTTTTTCCGCCTTGGGTCAAATTTATGACGAACCCGACCGGGCTGGCTACGCAGTCTCCAAGCTTCTGGCCCTGCGCCAGGGTTGCAAGATGGCGGAGGACTACTGTTCCCAATTCCGCCAACATTGTACGGAATCCGGGTGGAATGATGCCGCCCTAAAAGACGTATTTTTAACCGGTCTGTCTGAGGGTCTTAAGGACCTACTCGTGGCCCACCCAGAGCCGAGAACCCTGGAGCAAGCCATGACGCTTGCTATTCGGGCCGACCGACATTTGAGGGCCAGACACGCCGCTCGGACCACTCCACTCCCCACGCTCACTTCTTCTACTGACCCGACTTTCTCACCTCCCACCACCGAGCCCATGGAGCTGGGAGCCATGAACCCCAAGCAACGACGGGAATATCGCCTGAAGAAGAATCTCTGCTTCTACTGTGGGGAGCCGGGTCACCGCATTGCAACCTGCGCTAAGAAGCCACGGCAGGAAAACTTCCGCTCCTAGGCAGTTGTCGGGAGGACTGTCTAGGAGCCAAGGTACTCCCTGTATTGTCCAAAATGTTATTGCCCTGCACCCTAGAATTCCATTCTTTCCACCGTACTGGGCAAGCCTTCGTTGATTCTGGGGATGCTGCTAATTTTGTTAATTTTAATTTCGTTGCTCATCTGTCCGGGGTTTTGTTACGTTTAGAGACTCCGATTTTTGTCTCAGGAGTGGACTCCACTCCATTGCAAGCAGGGGTTGTTAATCTGGTTACCCCTGAAGTAAGGTTTACTATAGGAGCCCTACACGTTGAAACCTGCACATTTCTGGTGATGAGAGATTTGTCTGTGGACGTCATCCTAGGTCTCCCCTGGCTCCGGGAGCACAACCCGGTAGTAAATTGGGACACGTTGGAACTGGTAGAGTGGGGTCCCCGCTGTGCCAACCACCTTTGTCCAGTGGAGGTGGGAATCTCCACCTGCGAGGGGATTCCCCTACCAGATTACCTCTCCGAGTTTTCAGACGTATTCTACAAGCAATTATCTGAAGCTCTGCCCCCTCATAGGGAATGGGACTGTAAAATCGATTTGATTCCTGGGGCCAAACTTCCTAAGGGCCGCATTTATAATCTTACGGTTCCAGAGAGAGAATCCATGAGGGACTATATCCAGGACAGCTTGGCCAAGGGGCACATCCGGCCCTCAGAATCCCCGGTGGGTGCCAGGTTTTTCTTCGTCGAGAAAAAGGATGGGGGTCTCCGGCCCTGCATAGATTATAGAGAGCTAAATAAAATCACAGTCAGAAACCAGTATGCTCTTCCACTCATTCCTGACCACCTCAACCAGGTCGCTGGTGCCAAATGGTTTTCTAAACTTGATCTCAGGGGAGCATACAACCTCATTCGCATTCGGGAGGGGGATGAGTGGAAAACCGCCTTCAATACGCCTCTCGGTCATTTTGAATACCTAGTTATGCCTTTTGGATTGTGTAACGCCCCCGCCATTTTTCAGGGGTACATGAATTCAGTGTTTCAGGATATCATGTGAGTGTTCGTTGTTGTATATCTAGACGACATTCTGATTTTTTCCTCCGACTTGCCGAGTCACCGTACTCATGTTCAGACCGTGCTAGCTCGACTCAGACATAACAAGCTGTTTGCTAAACTCGAGAAATGTGTTTTCGGGGTACAAAAGATATCATTCTTAGGGTATATCATCACGCCATGCGACTTCCAGATGGATCCTGGGAAGGTGAAAGCCATCACGGAGTGGGCCCAGCCAGGTTCCTTGAAAGCCCTTCAACGCTTCCTCGGCTTCGCCAACTACTATCGCAAGTTCATTAAAGACTTCTCCGTGGTGGCTAAACCTCTAACGGACCTCACCAGAAAGGGAGCAGATGTGAGTACCTGCTCTTCTGAGGCTCTGAGGGCCTTCGATACCCTAAAGGCGGCGTTCTCTTCTGCGCCTGTCCTAGTACAACCGGATCTGTCCTGCCCTTTTGTGGTGGAGGTAGATGCCTCAGAGTTTGGTGTGGGAGCGGTACTGTCCCAAGGTCCCTCCACACTCACTAACCTTAGACCGTGTGCCTATTTTTCTAGAAAGTTCTCTTCCACTGAACGGAACTACGATATAGGCAACCGGGAATTGCTGGCTATTAAGTGGGCTTTCGAAGAGTGGAGGCATTTTTTGGAAGGAGCTCGTCACCAGATCACGGTACTCACAGACCATAAAAACCTCACCTATTTAGATTCCGCTAAGAGGTTAAATGCTCGGCAAGCCCGCTGGGCCTTGTTTTTCTCTCGGTTCAATTTTGTTGTTACCTATAGACCCGGTTCTAAGAATGTCAAGGCTGATGCCCTGTCTAGGAGTTTTGGTTCTCCGGAACCTTCCGAGTCTGAGCCTGAGAGCATTCTCTCCCCTGGGGTGGTCCTCGCTGTTGTCTCCTCCGACCTTTCACCTCTCATACACGCCGCTCAACAATCAGCTCCTGAAGCCCTTCCGGAAGGCAAATTATTTGTCCCGTTGTCACTGAGATTGAAAGTGTTAGAGGAGACACATGCTTCAGTCCTAGCTGGACACCCCGGCATCAGGGGTACTCTAGAGTTAGTATCCAGACTCTATTGGTGGCCGCATATGGCCAAGGATGTACGGTTATTTGTGTCCGCGTGCCCGGTTTGCGCAAGGGGGAAGAATCTCAGGAGACGTCCTGAGGGTCCTCTTCTTCCCTTGCCCATTCCGTCCAGGCCATGGTCCCATTTGTCCATGGATTTTATTACTGATCTGCTATCCTCGCTGGGGAATACGGTCATTTGGGTAATAGTTGACCGTTTCTCTAAAATGTCACATTTTGTTCCGCTTTGCAAGTTGCCTAACGCCAAACTTCTGTCTGAAATGTTCATCAAGGAGATTGTTCGGCTACATGGGATCCCCGAGGATATTGTGTCAGATAGAGGGGTACAGTTCGTCACTCACTTCTGGCGAGCTTTCTGTAAAAATCTAAATGTTAATTTGTCTTTTTCTCCCGCTTTCCATCCTGACTCTAACAGACAAACGGAACGGATGAATCAAGAACTGATCCAGTACCTGCGACTTTTTGTCTCTGATAACCAGTTTCAGTGGGCCAACTACTTACCTCTCGCCGAATTTGCTATTAACAACCATGTTAACTCGTCGACCCAATTGTCACCTTTTTTTTGTAACTATGGGTTCCATCCCCGCTTCTCGCTTCCTACTCCTTTTGTCTCGAACAATCCGGCCGCTGACATATCCTCTGAGGAACTGTGCACAGTTTGGGCCCAGGTTCGTAAGAACCTTCAGGGTTCCCAAGAGAAACTGCGTAAATACTCAAATAAAAGATGTACTATCTCGGCACCTTTTGTGGTCGGGGAGCAAGTTTTATTGTCATCCAAGAATCTGAGACTTAAGGTTCCCTCCCTGAAACTTGCTCCTCGGTTCATTGGCCCATTTACTGTTTCGCAGGTTATCAACCCGGTGTCATATAAGTTGTCACTTCCGGACTCCTGGAAGGTCCACAAGGTTTTTCACAAAAGCTTGCTTAAGAAGTATGTGACTCCAGTTCTACCCACCCAGAACCCGCCCCCTCCTTCTCTAGTACAGGGGGAACTGGAGTATGAAGTAGAAAGGCTTGTTGATGCCCGACGGGTTAGAGGTGTGCTGCAGTACCTGGTCCACTGGAGAGGATTTGGCCCTGAGGATAGGACGTGGGTCCCTGCCATGGATGTTCATGCGCCACGCCTAATCCAGTCATTCCACAGGGCTTTCCCGCTTAAGCCCGCTCCTGGCCATGGGGTCCGGTGTCCCCCCCAAGAAGGGGGGGTACTGTCAGAACCTGCAACTATCGGGGCCGCCGTGCCCACACCACCGGTCCTGCCACCCGGGTTACAGGAGTGTGGCATAGGGGAGCCCCAGTTCTTGTGATCTCCCCGGGCCGCTGTAAGACTGGTCGCCGCCAGGTTGCTAGGGAGGCAGCAGGTGCTTCTCTAGTCACTTGACTACCAGGCTGGCTTCCCTAGTAGCTGTCTGTGCAGCAAGACTGGGGGCGTGTCCCCAGCACCTCCCTGATTAGCCCTGCTGCTGTCAGGCTCCCCGCCCCAATCAGCTTCTGGGGCGGGAGCGCTGACAGCATTTAAATATGTGTTTTCCTTTCAGCCCTTGCCAGTGTTAGTTTGGTCTTCCAGCTGCACCCGCGTATTGTTTTGACTCCTGTTTGTGACCCCGGCTTTTCTGACTTCTGCTTCTGGACTTGACTACGTTTTGCCTTCCCCTCTGTACTGCGTACCCTCCTGTTGCCGACCCGGATTGTCTGACCATTCTACCGTTTGTTTGTCTTCAGTGTCTGTTTGTCTTTCCGTGTCCCGCTTCCCTAGTGAGGGTAGGGACCGCCGCCCAGTTGTCGCACTGGGGGTTAGCCCAGGGGGGCAAGTAGGCAGGGACAGGGGTTGCGGGATATCTCAGGGACCCCCATATCCCGGACACTGTCCTGACAATACAGTATAGGAATGTGACTTTAACTCTCAGAGGCTGGAGAGGAGCTTTATATTAGGCTAACGTTGTAACACACATCTTTCACCATGCCATTGTCCAGCAATTACCATAATGAAATTATGTGGCCATTAGCCTCTACAGAGTTAAATCACTACAGCTGCATAATACATCTAGTTTATACAAATCAATAGACATTTTACGCTAACTAATCATCATGTCTACTACAATCCCCCCTTAAAATGTCTATTCTCTAACTCTCCCTGGTAATTTTCGCAGTCCTCTGCGGGTGACCCTATAACTGGAGCATGTTGTAGGTTAGATTTAGGGTCTTCAAGGGGGTATAGGACTTGTCCACTCCTTCTGGGGATGCATCCTGCAAACTCATTGTGGGAGCGGCTTTTCCAGCATCAGTTTCACAGGTCTCTCTGACACGGGATAACAGCAGACTAGAACGGAAAAGATAATCAGTTCACATACAACAGCGACGCCCATCTGAGCCAGGATCCTTTACCACCCGCTCATCCATGGAAAGTACTGATCACAAAAGTTAGCTCTTTTTAGTTAGTGCGGTCAGCTTCTTTAATAGCAACTGCGTCTTTACCCGCGGGTCACGTGTCGTCTGGGATGTAGGTACAAGTCTCCCCTATCATCTTACAGACACTCCCCTTTTCAGCTAAAATCATATCTAAAGCTATTCTATTTTGAAAAGTCATAGTCGAGGTAGGTCCTAATGGTCGGCTAGTCCCTATAAGGCATCTCTAGTGTAATTTATAAACCGCTGCTAATTATAATAAACATAATTAATCCAGTCAACGTTTATTTACCATAATGATCAGAAAAATAGACTCAAATAGAGATTTAACTTGGTCTCTAGCCTTAAAACTCGTCAGGTACCCCCCTTGACTATCCTATGACGTCAATGTACACGCGTAGATCAAAACTACCACCAGGAGCCTCTCTCCTCGCTCTAGGGTTATTTTACAATACTAGTAGTGTGCACAGGTACGCGCGGCGCGGGACTCCCTGACCTTCACCCACATCAATGTCCCTCCTGGAGATAGTCCGGATGGTGGACAGGTCCAGGCCGCCAACACTGACCCTACACTGCCTAGTGACAAGACTGGAAGGAACCGCCGTACCTATGCAGAAAACAAGGATAGACCAACATGACAGGAAAACCACAGAACACAGCAGAGTTGGATCGAGATAAAGTAACTATTGGGGGTAACCTCATTATCCTTAACGCTGTCTGACAGGATGTGGAGGAGCATAAGGGCTTTACTAAGGCACACTCCCCTGTCCAATTACCTTCCAGGCAGGTCCTCCACCTCATGTTCTCACAAAGCCAGTAAACATCTCCTAAGGACTGGACCTGGTTCTGCGTCTATTGCCCTCCTAGTGTACTGTAGGAGGAGCTGACTCTCCCACTGTTGCATATGGAAGGTGGAGGAGAGTGGGCGGCACCCTACAGGCGGACACGCCCACGCCGCTGCACGCTGGCTGCTCCACGCCGCCGGTAGAGCCCCGACAGCAGAGCTCCGGGACGCCGGAACCGACATCGGAGCGGCGCGCGCCGGCCGCGGGACCCAGCGCCGCCCTGCATGGTAACATTACCCCCCCTCTGACGGGGGTCCTCCGGGCCCCCGGAAACTCAACCAGGCTTATCCGGAAAACGACGGTGGAACCGCCGTACCAACACGGGAGTGTGAACATCACGTGCGGCCACCCAGGAATGATCTTCTGGTCGAAAACCCTTCCAGGCCACCAAATATTGTAGGGTTCCTCGACACCGGCGAGAATCCAGTATCTCCTGGACCTCGTATTCAACTTCATCCCGGACCGGAGGTGGGCATCACTGAAGGGACAAAAGGTTTCAATAGCGACTTATGGAATACCCTGTGAACCCTCCATGTGGCTGGCAACCCCAGCTCGTAGGTGAGTGGGTTCACCACACGTGTGATGGCAAACGGCCCCACGTAACGTGGCGCCAGCTTCAAGGACGGGACACGCAATTTGAGATTTTTAGAAGACAGGTATACCTTCTGTCCCACCCTGTAAGGTTCAGACACAGACAGACTCTTTCCACTACGCAACTGCATACGGGCCCCCGCTGCCTCCTAGTTATTCTGTACCTCTTTCCATACTCCCCGAAGCGTATCTGTGGCGACATCAGCTGCAGGACAGACCGACGGAGTAGGGATTGCTGTAAGGAAGCGAGGATGCTGACCGTATACACAAAAAAATGGAGACACCCCAGTGGAAGAACAAAGGCGGTTGTTTAGTGCAAACTCTGCCAACGGCAGGAACTCTGCCCACTGATGAGCCTTTTCGCTAGCAAACAACCGTAAATATTGCACTAAATCTTGGTTCTTCCGCTCAGTCTAACCATTAGTCTGCGGGTGGAACGCTAAAGAGAAGGAAAGCAACGTTCCCAGGTTTCTGCAGAAGGCACGCCAAAACTGCGACACAAACTGAACCCGGCGATCTGATACAATATTTTGGGGAACCCCATGTAGGCGAATTATTTCCTTTACAAAAATCGTGGCGAATTCTTTTGCCGAGGGTAGGTTTTCTAATGCCACAAAATGTGCCATCTTTGAGAACTGGTCGACCACCACTAAGATAGTGGTGCACTTCTGGGATTCTGGTAGGTCAGTGATGAAATCTACTGATAAGTGCGACCATGGAATGGAAGGAACCGGTAGCGGTCTCAGAGGACCCTCCGGAGGACGCCGCCGACTCTTATTGCGAGCACAGACCAAGCATCCCCTCACAAAGTTGCGGATCTCCTGAGACATGCCTGGCCACCAGAAGTGTCTGGAACACAGCTCCAGGGTCCCCTGGAACCCTGGATGCCCAGCGAGAACCGACGAGTGAGACTCATCCATGACTCTAGGGCGTAGGGTCTCTGGCACAAACCATCTGCCCTCCGGCACCCCCGAAGGAGCGTCCTGCTGAGCATCCTGTAGTTAAGGGACGAAGTTAGTCTCTACAGCTGCCACCACCATGCCGGGGCCTAAGATATTCTCGGGAGTCATGGTCTCACTATCCGGTACCCCGAAACTCCCTGACAGGGCGTCCGCCTTCACGTTCTTCTCTCCTGGGATATATGTCACGACAAAATTAAACCTGGCGAAGAACAACGCCCACCTGGCTTGACGAGCTGTGAGTCTTTTTGCATTGGCGAGATATACCAGATTCTTGTGATCAGTATATACGGTAATTGGGTCACCGGAGCAGTCGTAAATGCCCTTTTTAGACGGCTAAAGGCCTCAAGGGCTGCAGGCGACCACTTACCCAAGTCGGCCCCCTTCTTAGTCAGGTCGGTCAGAGGTTGAGCAATAACTGAGTAATTCCTAATGAATTTGCGGTAAAAATTTGCAAAACCTAAGAACCTCTGGAGAGCCTTGAGGTTGTCTGGTCTGACCCATTGGGAGATTGCTGCTACTTTATCAGACTCCATCTGAATCTCCGTGGGTGAGATTACATAACCAAGGAAGGATACTTGTTTAGAACCAAATGTACATTTCTCTAACTTGACAAAAAGTTGATACTCGCGCAAACGGGTCAGGACCAACCTCAGGTGCCGCACATGTGAGTCCCAGTCAGGCGAGTACACCAGAATGTCATCAAGATAGATGACCAGAAATACCCCCAGGAAGTCGTGAAAGACCGCGTTCATAAAACCCTGAAACACAGCGGAGGCGTTAGAGTCCGAAGGGCAAGACCAGACATTCAAAATGTCCCAACCTGGGTGTTGAACGCCGTCTTCCATTCATCTCCCTCTCTAATGCGAATTAAATTGTAAGCCCCCCGCAAGTCCAGTTTGGAGAACCAGTGGGCCCCTACCACCTGATTTAACAAGTCAGGAATTAGGGGCAAGAAGCACTGGTTCTTCACAGTGATTTTATTCAGGGCCCGATAATCCACACAAGACCTCAATGTCCCATCCTTCTTCTCTACAAAGAAGAGACCTGCCCCGGCAGGGGACCTGGACGGCCGGATATGTCGGTTGGCCAGAGCCTCCGAGACATAGGACTTGAGGGCTTCATGCTCACAGCCTGACAAATTGAAAATAGCTCCCTTAGGGATGGGACTGTCGGGAATCAGATCAATACCACAGTCCCACTCCCTATGAGGAGGCAGAGCCTTAGACATTTTTTTGGAGAATACATCCTGAAAGTCTGACAAATACTCCGGAATGAGCACAGTATCTGCGGAGCACACAGGTATGGTAGACAGGTGACTATGACAGGATGATCCCCAATGAGTCAATTCCCGGGTGGACCAATAAAATTGGGGATTGTGCAGTGCCAACCAGGGCATACCAAGCACCACATCAACCGACATTTTTTCCATAACCAGGAAAGACAGTTCTTCCGAGTGGAGGATCCCCACCGTGAACTGTAATCTTGGGGTCCTCCATCGTACCAGGCCTGTAGAGAGAGGGGTAGCATCAATACTGGTAAAATGAATTGGCGTCTTCAGCGCCACAAATTCCGCCATCAGAGAACGGACAAAACTCATGCTTATCAGGTTAGCGGCTGCTCCGGAATCAATAAACGCCCGCCCTGATCGGGAAAAATCCCGGAATCTAACATGACACGGTACCAAAAGTTTAGGAAGTACCTGAAGTCCTAGGCGATCCTCCCTACACTCGCCTAGGACTCGGAGTTTTCCGCCGGTTCCGGCTGCGAGTGTTGAGACCTCAGTGGGCAGGTTATCACCCGATGTCCAGCTTGACGATGCAACAAACGGATCCGGCGTCGCTCTTTGGGGTCCAGCGGATCCACCTCCATTGGCTCGGGCACAGAGACTGGTAAGGAGGAAGTGGGACAAGGGCAACCGACCTCCCTGACTCTACGGGTCTGCCTGTCCTGCTTCCTAGACCTGAGCCTCCTATCTGCCTTCACTGCTAGCTCCATAGCCTCCCTTAAGGACCCGGGAATGGGATGGGAAATTAACAGGTCTTTAACTGCGTCCGAGAGGCCCTGCAGAAAAACGTCTTTCAGAGCGCTATCGTTCCATGTGGTATCCCCCGGATAGCATCTAAAGTTGGAGCAATTATCGTCCACACAAGATGACCCCTGCCGCAGCGCCAACAACCGTGAAACCGCCAACCCCGCTCGGTCCGGTTCATCGAAGATACCCCCGAGTTCCTGGAAAAAGGAGCCCACTGACTGCAGGCAGGAGGAACCCTCGGGGATGGAAAAAGCCCCGCAGCAGGGACATTATCAGCCCGACCTTCTGAGCCTCCGACCCGGAAGAACGGGGACGCATCCAAAAAAACAGGCGACACACCTGTCGAAAAACAAAAAACGTGTTCCTCTCCCCAGAAAACACCTCGGGAAGAGGGCACTTGGGTTCTGGGCTGGTTGAGGCATCCGGCCCCTGCGACACCCCCCGCTGCTCCTGGGCCACCATGCGGGCGGATAAATCCAGGATCACAGGCACCAGGGCCTGCAGCTGGTTCGTGAGGGAACTGATCGCCTCCATGACAAAACAGTTTTTAAGGGCCAATTATTATGTTACGGCACTCTGCCCCCCGAGCGCCAGGTGGGGTGCCCTGAACTTCCCCCACCCCACTGTCCCTGCCTACTTGCCTCGGCCCTGGCTAACCCCAGGCGGACAACTGGGCGGCGGTCCCTGCTCTGGCTAGGGACCTGGCGACTACCTAGATGGAACTTAACTAACGGGGGAGAGATTGCCGACAGAAGAGGCAGGTGGAACAGACCAACAGAACTTACAAGGCAGAGTAAGGCTGGAGATGGAGCTCACAGGCAAACTGGAAGGACACTGACTAGCAACTAGAGCAGACTGAGACAGACCTGACTAGAGGCTAACAGAATCAATAACTGGCAGTGAGCTCAGGTCACTGCCAGCCTTTTAACTTAAAGCCTCCGCCCAGGGGAGGAGAGTGGGAGGAGCTGACTCTCCCACTGTTGCATATGGAAGGTGGAGGAGAGCGGGCGGCACCCTACGGGTGGACACGCCCACGCCGCCGGTAGAGCCCCCAACAGCAGAGCTCCGGGACGCCGGCACCGACATCGGAACGGCGCGCGCCGGCCGCGGGACCCAGCGCCGCCCTGCATGGTAACATATCCCTTATAGCGGCAGTCTTGTCCCCAGACATTATCAGTGGCGCAAACATATTGTATTCCCCGGGTATATAAGTCATATAACCAGCTGGACTGAGCTAAATCTGGCCCTTGGTGGGATTTTGCGCCTAGTCACGGGACCACAGTACAGTAGTCGAAGGAATATACAGCCACTTGAGTGTTGGACGAGTTATACTAGAAGGTAACCATACCCTCATATTCTCCCGACTAAGGATTCCAGTTGCCACCCTCCTCTCTCACTAGCCCCAACCAGAGTAATGTCCACAACATGACTAAGACTGGTCTCCCGGATCTGAGGCTTTCTTACAGTGTGACGCGTGGATCCAAGTAAGTCTTTCGGCTAGTTTCACAGCTGTGGCAGTAGTCAGAAGCACCTGGTAGGGACCATCAAATCGGGGCTCAGGAGGGTGCTTCCTGAGGAACTTCTGGACACACTCCCAATGCCCAGGCTGCAAGATATGTGTCCCAGTGTCTGACTCTGAGTCTGGAAGAGAACACCTGTGCATAGGCTTTGGTTAGTTCTTTAACAACGGAAATCACATACTTAGTCAACACATCAGATTGTAATTGTAACTACTGAGGATAGTAACGACCTAGCCTTGGGGCTAGCCCAAACAATCTCGTAGGGAGATAATGTATGATCCGCCCTGGGCTCATATCTAACACTAAATAGGGCTATTGGATGACAGTCTTTCCAAAGTAGCCCCATTCCCGGCGTCATTTTAAGTATCTTGCTTTTTAGCATGCCACTAAGTCTTGCCAATAGAGATGAGCGAACGTACTCGTCCGAGCTTGATACTCGTTCGAGTATTAGCGTGTTCTGGATGCTCGTTACTAGAGGCGAGCACCACGCGATGTTCGAGTCACTTTCACTTTCATCTCTGAGACGTTAGCGCGCTTTTCTGGCCAATAGAAGGACAGGGAAGGCATTACAACTTCCCCCTGCGACGTTCAAGCCCTATACCACCCCCCTGCAGTGAGTGGCTGGCGAGATCAGGTGTCACCCGAGTATATAAATCGGCCCCTCCCGCGGCTCGCCACAGATGCGTTCTGACAGAGATCAGGGACAGTGCTGCTGATGCGGCTGCTGCTATAGGGAGAGTGTTAGGAGTATTTTAGGCTTCAAGAACCCCAACGGTCCTTCTTAGGGCCACATCTGACCGTGTGCAGTACTGTGGAGGCTGCTTTTTGCAGTGTTGCACTTTTTTTTTTTTTTTTGTATATCGGCTGTGCAGAGCATTGCGCCCTGCAGTAATTATACATAGTCCAGGGCCAGTAGTGGTGGTGAGGCAGGGACAAAAGACATATATTGTGAGGCAGGGACAGAAGACATATTTATTGAATATACACAGTGGGCCTTTCCAAAAACATTTGGGAAAAAAAATCTATTTGGGCTGCCTGTGACTGTCCTCAATGTACTGGGTCTCTGCTGGGGGTAGTTGTCCTAATTCATACGCAGCCAGCTAAGTGTTACAGCAGGCTTGCGCAAAATAATTTCCTGGCTCTGTGTTGGCTGTTACATCACCGCTGTATTCCTGTCCACAAGTGTACTGGGTCTCTGCTGGGGGTAGTTGTCCTAATTCATACGCAGCCAGCTAAGTGTTACAGCAGGCTTGCGCAAAATTCTTTCCTGCATCTGCTGTGCGTTCCGTAAGCGAAGTCAGCCTCCAACCACAGGCCAATAAGTGGCACATTTTATTACAGCGTTCTGTTTCTGCACTATTGGTAATACAGCATGCTGAGGGGTAGGGGTAGGACTAGAGGACATGGACGCGGGCGAGGACGCGGAGGCCCAAGTCAGGGTGTGGGCACAGGCCGAGCCAATGCGGTGGCCAGGGGTAGAGGCAGGGTCAGACCGAATAATCCACCAACTGTTTCCCAAAGCGCCCCCTCGCGCCGTGCCACCCTGCAGAGGCAAAGGTGCTCTAAGGTGTGGCAGTTTTTCACAGAGACGCCTGACGACCGACGAACAGTGGTGTGCAACCTTTGTCGCGCCAAGATCAGCTGGAGAGCCACGACCACCAGCATGCGCAGGCATATGATGGCCAAGCACCCCGCAAGGTGGGACGAAGGCCATTCACCGCCTCCGGTTTGTACCACTGCCTCTCCCCCTGTGCCCCAACCTGCCACTGAGATCCAACCCCCCTCTGAGGACACAGGCACTACCGTCTCCAGGCCTGCACCCACACCCTCACCTCCGCTGTCCTCGGCCCCATCCAGCAATGTCTCTCAGCGCAGCGTCCAGACGTTGCTAGCGCAACTGTTTGAGCGCAAGCGCAAGTACGCCGCCACGCACCCGCACGCTCAAGCGTTAAACGTGCACATAGCCAAATTGATCAGCCTGGAGATGCTGCCGTATAGGCTTGTGGAAACGGAGGCTTTCAAAAGCATGATGGCGGCGGCGGCCCCGCGCTACTCGGTTCCCAGTCGCCACTACTTTTCCCGATGTGCCGTCCCAGCCCTGCACGACCACGTCTCCCGCAACATTGTACGCGCCCTCACCAACGCGGTTACTGCCAAGGTCCACTTAACAACGGACACGTGGACAAGCACAGGCGGGCAGGGCCACTATATCTCCCTGGCGGCACATTGGGTGAATTTAGTGGAGGCTGGGACCGAGTCAGAGCCTGGGACCGCTCACGGCCCAACCACCCCCAGAATTGCGGGCCCCAGCTCGGTGCTGGTATCTGCGGCAGTGTATGCTTCCTCCACTAAACCACCCTCCTCCTCCTCCTCCAACGAAACCTCTGTCTCGCAATCAAGATGTGTCAGCAGCAGCACGTCGCCAGCAGTCGGTGTCGCGCGGCGTGGCAGCACAGCGGTGGCCAAGCGTCAGCAGGCAGTGCTGAAACTACTCTGCTTAGGAGAGAAGAGGCACACGGCCCACGAACTGCTGCAGGGTCTGACAGAGCAGACCGACCGCTGGCTTTTGCCGCTGAGCCTCCAACCGGGCATGGTCGTGTGTGACAATGGCCGTAACCTGGTGGCGGCTCTGCAGCTCGGCAGCCTCACGCACGTGCCATGCCTGGCCCATGTCTTTAATTTGGTGGTTCAGCGCTTTCTGAAAAGCTACCCACACTTGTCATACCTGCTCGGAAAGGTGCGCCGGGTCAGCGCACATTTCCGCAAGTCCCACACAGACGCTGCCACCCTGCGGACCCTGCAACATCGGTTTAATCTGCCAGTGCACCGACTGCTGTGCGACGTGCCCACACAGTGGAACTCTACGCTCCACATGTTGGCCAGGCTCTATGAGCAGCGTAGAGCTATAGTGGAATACCAACTCCAACATGGGCGGCGTAGTGGGAGTCAGCCTCCTCAATTCTTTACAGAAGAGTGGGCCTGGTTGGCAGACATCTGCCAGGTCCTTGGAAACTTTGAGGAGTCTACCCAGATGGTGAGCGGGGATGCTGCAATCATTAGCGTCACCATTCCTCTGCTATGCCTCTTGAGAAGTTCCCTGCAAAGCATAAAGGCAGACGCTTTGCACTCGGAAACGGAGGCGGGGGAAGACAGTATGTCGCTGGATAGTCAGAGCACCCTCATGTCTATATCTCAGCGCGTTGAGGAGGAGGGGGAGGAGCATGAGGAGGAGGGGGAAGAGACAGCTTGGCCCACTGCTGAGGGTACCCATGCTGCTTGCCTGTCATCCTTTCAGTGTGTATGGCCGGAGGAGGAGGAGAAGGAGGATCCTGAAAGTGATCTTCCTAGTGAGGACAGCCATGTGTTGCGTACAGGTACCCTGGCACACATGGCTGACTTCATATTAGGATGCCTTTCTTGAGAGCCTCACGTTACACGCATTCTGGCCACTACAGATTACTGGGTGTACATACTGCTCGACCCACGGTATAAGGAGAACCTTTCCACTCTCATACCCGAAGAGGAAAGGGGTTCGAGAGTGATGCTATACCACAGGACCCTGGCGGACAAACTGATGGTACCATTCCCATCCGACAGCGCTAGTGGCAGAAGGTGCAGTTCCGAGGGCCAGGTAGCAGGGGAGGCGCAGAGATCAGGCAGCATGTACAGCGCAGGCAGGGGAACATTCTCCAAGGCCTTTGCCAGCTTTATGGCTCCCCAGCAAGACTGTGTCACCGCTCCCCAGTCAAGGCTGAGTTGGCGGGAGCTTTGTAAAAGGATGGTGAGGGAGTACGTAGCCGATCGCACGACCGTCCTCGGTGACGCCTCTGCCCCCTACAACTACTGGGTGTCGAAGGTGGACACGTGGCCTGAACTCGCGCTGTATGCCCTGGAGGTGCTTGCTTGTTCTGCGGCTAGCGTCTTGTCAGAGAGGGTGTTTAGTGCGGCTGGGGGAATCATCACGGATAAGCGTACCCGCCTGTCAACCGACAGTGCCGACAGGCTTACACTCATCAACATGAACAAAGTCTGGATTTCCCCAGACTTCTTTTCTCCACCAGCGAACAGCAGCGGTACCTAAACAATACGTAGGCTGTACCCGCGGATGGAAGCATTGTTCTCTATCACCATCAAAAACGGGGACCTTTTTGCTTCATCAATTTGTGTATAATATTCATCCTCCTCCTCCTGCTCCTCCTCCTGAAACCTCACGTAATCACGCCGAACGGGCAATTTTTCTTAGGCCCACAAGGCTCAGTCATATAATTTTTGTAAACAATTTTTATACGTTTCAATGCTCATTAAAGCGTTGAAACTTGCACCTGAACCAATTTTTATCTTAACTGGCTGCCTCCAGGCCTAGTTACAAATTAAGCCACAGTAAGCTAAGCGATTAATGGGTTTCACCTGCCCTCTTGGTTGGGCATGGGAAATTTTTCTGAGGTACATTAGTACTGTTGGTACACCAATTTTTTGGGGCCCTCGCCTACAGTGTAATCCAATTAATTTTTTGCCCACCTGCATTAAAGCTGACGTTACATCAGCTGTGATGGGCAATGCAATGGGATATATTTATGTACCGCCGGTGGCTTCCTGGCACCCACCCATGCTGTGGGTCCACAGGGAGTTGTAACTGTATGTGTCCACTTCTAAAGAACCCCAGTCTGACTGGGGCATGCAGTGTGGGCCGAAGCCCACCTGCATTTAATCGGACGTTACCTGAGCTGTGATGGGCACTGCAATGGGATACATTTATGTACAGCCGGTGGGTTCCAGGGAGCCACCCATGCTGTGGGTGCACACGGAATTCCCATTGCGGAGTTGTACCTGCCTGTGACTATTTATAAAAAACCGCGGTCTGACTGGGGCATGCAGACACCTTGACAGAATGAATAGTGTGTGGCACATAGGTTCCCCATTGCTATGCCCACGTGTGCAGCTCCTGATGGCGGTGGCACAGGATTATATTTCTCATTGCTTCTGTACAGCATTGTGGGCTATCGCCCCGCCCCTTTTAAAGAGGGTCACTGCCTAGCCGTGCCAACCCTCTGCAGTGTGTGCCTGCGATTCCTCCTCATGGCAGACGCACTTATAAATAGACATGAGGGTGGTGTGGCATGAGTGCAGCTGAAGGCTGCGCAGGGATACTTTGGTGTGCGCTGTGGACACTGCGTCGTGCGGGGGGGGGGGGGGGGTGTTGGGCAGCATGTAACCCAGGAGAAGTGGCAGCGGAGTGTCATGCAGGCAGTGATTGTGCTTTGTTGGAGGTAGTGTGGTGCTTAGCTAAGGTATGCCTTGCTAATGAGGGCTTTTCAGAAGTAAAAGTTGTTGGGGGGGGGTCCACTCTTGCCGCTATTGTGGCTTAATAGTGGGACCTGGGAACTTGAGATGCAGCCCAACATGTAGCCCCTCGCCTGCCCTAACCGTTGCTGTGTCGTTCCCATCACTTTTTTTGAATTGCCAGGATTTTCACTAATGAAACCTTAGCGAGCATCGGCGATAAACAAAAATGCTCGGGTCGCCCATTGACTTCAATGGGGTTCGTTACTCGAAACGAACCCTCGAGCATCGCGATAATTTCGTCCCGAGTAACGAGCACCCGAGCATTTTGGTGCTCGCTCATCTCTACTTGCCACCTTTCCACTACTCGATGGGTAATAGAGTGTGTAAAAGGCCTGGGATACACCCAGAGCAGACATGATGTGTTGCATTCATCTGCGAAGCTCGTACCTCTGTCTGACACTGAATCACTTCTGGTACCCCATATTCGCAGTTTACCTCGTTCATGAGCTTCTTTGCGGTTACCTACTCGTTTGCCTTGGTAACACGGTAGGCCTCCAACCTGAAAAGACATCAACAACAACAAGCACATATTCGTACTTCCCAACAGGTGGGAGCTGAAAAGACATCAACAACAACAAGCACATATTCATACTTCCCAACATGTGGGAGTTGAAATCGGTAGAGTGGTCTAGGCAAGTGACTTTGGGGCATCTTTCCCTTCTGTCCTGACTCGCCTATGGCATAGATCATGCTAAACTGGACAAATGATGCAGCAGTTACAGAGAACCCAGGAGTTGCCGGTCCTCGTTCAAGTGTCAAAATAATTGCTGCTTTACTAGGTGCATCTTTCCGTCCATCAGCTGGGCCATCATGGGATACAGGAACCGTGGTAGGCAAGTACTCTTGACTGTTCACCATACGCTGTCCTGTTTCTGCTGCTCCCATTTTTAGTCCATTTATCCTTTCCTTCCTTGCTGGCTTGTAACTGTAAAGTCCTTTGCATATCAATGTCCAAATTTTTTGCCTCTGACTCATGCTGTCAGTATCTTTTTTTCAACAGCTGTGTGTATGCGAGGGCATTGCCTCTTGCTTCTCCAGTGTAGGAATCGGTGTGAGCTTTCCACTGCCAGGTAGTAGTAGGGCCTCCATGAGACTCTGCACTGCTGCATCATTCCTAATTGGTTGTCCTGCTAAGGTAAAAAACTGTCTGGCCTTCCATATTGGGCCGTAATCGTGAGCTATGCCAAATGCATACCAGGAGTCAGTGTAAAGGGTTGCCATCTTACCTCTCGCCACTCTACACGCCTCAGTGAGGGCCTTCAGTTCCACTTCTTGTGCTGAGACATGTGGAGGCAGAGCTTCTGCTTCTAGGACATCTTGTGTGACCACTGCATATCCAATGTGGAGTCATCAATCCTCACCCTGGTACCATCTACAAAAAGATCAAAATATGCATTGTCAACAGGGGGTTCCAGTAACTGTTTGCATACCTACAGTTTCTTGCTGCATCAGTACTAAATAATCGTGTTGATATTCTATTTCACATAGATCAGAATCTTGTAGCAAAAAAATTATTCATTTATTTCCTTTTTGTTTAAAAAAAAAAACCAATAGCTGATCTACTACACCTAGATCACCTATGACCTAGATCACCTATGACTCTCCCCCTTTTGAATACTCCGGAATACACAATTGAAAAAGGAGTAGTTGGGTTCAAAATAGTACAACAGGAAAAAGGAAACCAAGAGGCACAAAAACAAGCACTTTGTAGGTCAAGGTGACATTGTATGCAGCAAAATCTGAGTATAAAATATCCTTTTGCCTTTTTTGTCGCAGTTAGCATTTCTAACACAAGGGAGCGCAACACAAGCAAAATTAACAGCCACCCAGTTGAAATGGCATTCAGGGAATTACATTGTTTGACTTTGACTATCCTGTCTGAATAAAATTATAGCTTCAGTGGAGACTGACACTAGAATATACAAAGACAAGGAAAAAAACTAAAAAAATGCGGATGAATTAACATCCTACTCTGAGCAATTAAGTCTCTCTTTCTCACATAAAAACCCAGACTACTTTGGCGAATTGCGTGAAAAAGTTTGCTGGGTGACTATAGGAAAATGATTCCATCTGTAGGAGCCTTCCTTAACATCATCTGTCTGAACATCCATTGGAGAAGCAGGCAGCGGAAAACAGAGCCCCTGGGAACACACCATGAGAGGGCGTCCCCTGCTCATGGGTCCCTGGCCTCTGTCCTCCATGCATCAACTCCAATCTTCTATACACTATAAACCAGCTTAGTCATCTACTATGTCCTAAGCTGCATCTTCGCAAAGAACAAAGGTTTGTTTCCCTGAACTTATCACACATCAAAGGTGGCCACATTTTGGAGTGTAACAAAGTCTGGTCAAACAAAACCTTACTTCAGACAATCATGATGTTAGCAGTGGATACAGTGGCATTGGGGAATGTAGGCCTCCCAAGTGCAGCAAGATGGCTGCCAGAGGCGGAAAAGGGCGGGGCTACAGATCTTCCTGGTGAGGCAAGATGGCTGCTGGAGGAGGAAGGGGCGGGGTTTAGTCCTGTCCCGGATTGGAGGGGCCGGAAGTGACGTCACACACCCTGAAAGTGAGCACATGGGAGGAAGTAATTTCAGGATGAGGGCAGGGCTCACCACACTTGCTGCAGAGTCACACTATGTGGGGTTTTAAACATTGCAAGTGAGGCTGCCATTATAGGGATGGGCTGTAGTCAACACAAAGGCATCACATTGTTTATGATACAGGCAATACACCCCCCCCCCACTACCCTCTCACCTCCTACTCCACCCAATTCTGCTCGTGTATCCCTTTTCTACATTATACCACCTCCTAGCAATCTGAAGCACCTTTCTGTCTGCTAGGGCCCCCCTGCTTATCTGCCTATAACCCAACCCCCGTCCATTATTCTCATTTCCCAACATTCTTTTCTTTCAGCAACTAAGTTACATGCTCTATGCCCCTTATCTTTGCTTGCTTTGTTCCCCATTCTCTGGAATTCCTGGACAACCTGGATCTATGCCGTATTCTACTCTGCCTGCTCATTCTATCCTATTTGAAATTTCTGGACACAATAAAGCTCCTTTACTAGACTCCTCCTTTCTCAAATCCTCCCAGCAAAATCTCTTCTTCCCTCGCAAATCACAACGCACATTAACTCTATTAACACAAAACAAAAGGAACAGACAGGTTTACTGGGGAATGCTCAGTGACTTAAAGTATACATCTCACCTATCTGTGCAACAGCCCACTCTCTATCAGTAAAATCCCAGTAACAAACACTGCACACCCTTTAAACAAGTCATTTGACTATACGCGAAGACTGACGATTATATTCAGTGACCAAGACCTCAACAGTTTCTGGAGTATCCAGCCGTCCCACAACACGGCTATAATCCCCGCGTGTCCCTTTCCCCATGTGAGAACATAACGTGCTCGATCATACAGGTAAACATGCCTATTTTAATCCCTGCGTATCCTTCCTTACGTATGAGAGCATATACCGTGCTCGATTATACAAGTGAATATGCCTATTTTAAATTTTCCTGGTGCTATTCTCCAAGTATCATTAACATACATAGGAGAATACGCCCCGGGCGCGCTCCCTCAAAGCTTATAAAGCCCAAAGTCCGCCCTTCTTACACATTAACCCTCACAGAATCTGTCTCTTGGTCTTGTGTACACAATCTTTAACCGTCTCAGACACAACATTCACAGCATACAGAATACCCCTAGACAGGTTACACGGTGGTAATCTTGAGTAGACAGAACTACATTACCTGTCTTATTAATAATAATAATAATAATAATAATAAACTTTATTTGTATAGCGCCAACATATTCCGCAGCGCTTTCAGTGATTTGTTAGTGTGGCATAGGGGCAAGCAGATAAACAGGTAGAAGTCAGCTCACACAGGTAGATTAACGTAAAGCAATCTTACCGTGTTCTGTAGATTTTCGGGCCCCTGAGTTCTGCGTGTTAATTTCCAGTCTCTGTATTTTCCAGAATGAAGAAATCACAGCCTTCTCTCCCACACAGGAACGCCAAATGTACTGGATAGTATTTTCTCCAGTAAGTTTCAGGGTATTCTGTAGCTTCCTAATTGTGTAATATGGCATGCGCAAGCCAACTGAGTCAGACACAACCTCTAAGTCTTAAGTCTAAACTGGATCTGGGCATACAATGCCTAGACCCTCAATTTATTGAAACACATAATACCTGCCCTTTATGGGCGTATAACAGATTACATGAGTAACATTTAGAATTCTCATTTGTTGGGCCATATAGAATTCCCTGCCCCCCCCTCCCCACCTCTCTCTCAAGTCCAGTGTATGAGCCAACCTTTGCCCCCTCAACATGTGATCAGGCAAAAGTAGTTTCTTTGTCTCAGAAGTTGAGGGTGGGGGAGGGCTGGGGAAAACACCCAAAATGCATACAAGTAACACAGTATAGGAATGTGAATTTAACTCTCAGAGGCTGGAGAGGAGCTTTACATTAGGCTAATGTTGTAACACACATCTTTAACCATGCCATTGTCCAGCAATTACCATAATGAAATTGTGTGGCCATTAGCCTCTACATAGTTAAATCCCTACAGTTGCGTAATACATCTAGTTTATACAAATCAATAGACATTTTATGCTAACTAATCATCATGTCTACTACAGCACCACAAAAGACCGCTAGGGTGGGACATGTAGTCTGTGGCTGCAGACACTGTGGAAGGACAAACCATACAGGTAAATGGGTACACAATGTGAGTTGCTTTTTCTATTTACAGGAGGGGTTTATGCAAACTGGTAGTGTGCTGAAATACATATATGTTTAACCTTAAAAGCAGCCATCTGTATTCAATGATGTTTTTAGCACACATAACTAGAGATGAGCGAACACACTTGTCTGAGCTTGATGCTCGTTCGAGTATTAGGGTACTCGAGATGCTCGTTACTCGAGACGAACAGCACACGGTACTCAAGTCAATTCCATTTCCTTCCCCGCATGTTTAGCGCCATTTTCTAGCCAATAGACATGCGGGGAAGGCATTACCACTTCCTGCTGTGACGTGCCAGCCCCCTCCCCCCCCCCCCACGGTAGTGAGTGGCTGGCGAGATCAGGTGACCGCCGAGCACTTAAAGTGGTCCTGCCTGCGGCTCGCCTCAGACACAAGCTGCCAGAGGTTAGGGAAAGTGCTGCTGAGATAGGGAAAGTGTTAGTGTAGGATCCTGTCTTCAAGAACCCCAACGGTCCTTCTTAGGGCTACATCTGACCGTGTGCATTACTGTTGTGGCTGGCTGGGAGCAGTTTTGCACAATTTTTTTTTTTAATCTCAGGCTGTGCAGGCCATTACAGCTATAGCGTTCTCAGTCTGCAGTGTATTATACAGAGTATAGGGAAAGTGCTGCTGCTGATATAGGGAAAGTGTTAGAGTAGGATCCTGTCTTCAAAAACCCAGAAGCTCCTTCGTTGGGCTACATCTGACCGTGTGCATTTTAGTTAGGGCCTGCTGGGAGTAGTAGTGCTTCTATTTTTGTATTACGCAGCTAGGCCTGTTTGCAGCCTTTCAGTAATAGTTTTTTCAGGCTGCAGTGCCGTACAATACCGCTCTCACCGTGAAACTGCACTCAAATAATTCCTAGCCTACTGTGAACTAACTCATTTATACCGTTCTGTGTCTGCAGTAAATTAGACGGAGGTCTCACCGCTAAACAGTACTGTAATATTACCGGGGCCACTGCAAAGTATTACAGCTCAGCCGCTGTGCAGAGCGTCCCACAATACCCTTTCCTTGGTGGGGTTGAGATCGCCGCAGTTACCAGCACTATCCACTGGCTTTAGAGTCTTCTCCCACCCCACACAGCCTCTCTTATCTACAAGTCTCTGCGAGCGGTAAATTACCCCTAGGTATCAGCGCAAGACAGCGGGTTAATCTTTTCAAGTCACAGCATAGAGCCTCCGCTATCTACAAGTCTGTGTGCGGTGAATTAAGCCACAGTTGTCAGTGCTGTACAGTGGGGCAATTTATTTGGGCCCTGCTCTATTCTTAATCAGCCATGATGAGGAGTAGGAGTAAGGGTCGAGGACGCGGGCGTCCAAGTGAGGGTGTGGGCACAGGCCAAGTTCCTGGTCCAGGTGAATCACAGCCGGCTGCTGCGGAATTAGGAGAGAGGCAAGTTTCTGGGGTCCCCAGCTTCATATCACAATTTATGGGTCCGTGTGGTAGACCTTTGTTAAAGAATTTTTAAAGAAATACACCTAAATCAGGTAAAATCCATAAGTAAGAGTCACAAGTGACTTAGCCGTTAACCAAAAACTCAGACAAGAGATCTGAATCCAGTCCAGGTAATGGGGTTCTGGAAGTCCAGGCACCCGACACCGTAATTTTATTGAGAGGAAAGGAAAGGTGTAACTAACATATACATATGGGAAGGATTATACAAATTACATGCATGCAAGATATAAGATTATATGCATTGCTGGCTGAAATATGATTTTCTCAGGCTCCAAATATCATATTTGGCGTAAACACATTGGAATTTGCAGATATCGTGTAAAAAGCACAATTACAGGATAACCGCTCACACACTTAGCAATTCTAGCAGCATCCTGATACCATTTCTAAGATAATTTGGCAAAAGATTATGTTTTTACAGGTTGGGAAAGTACAGGACTTTTGAAGTCCGTACATGGTTCATGACCAGGGCATCTTGTTCTTTCTGAAGGCCTTAAAGGCATCATCAGGATGAACCAAGATCTATGAACCAAACTAAATTTTTCTTTCACACCTTTATCACAAACAGAGCAGTGTGAGCAGGTCCTGTCGTGGATGGCAGAAAATGCATCCAGCAATGTATCGACCACCCAGTCTTCTACGCAGTCCACTACTCCCGGACTAGGGACTGCAACTCTGAATCCTCTAGCTGCTCCTCCTCCTTCCTCCCAGCCTCCTCACTCCATGAAAATGACATATTCTGATGAGCAGGCAGACTCCCAGGAACTGTTCTCGGGTCCCTGCCATGAGTGGGAAAAAATGGTTCCTCTCTCACCTGAGCAGTTTGTCGTGACCGATGCCCAACCTTTGGAAAGTTCCCGGAGTCCGGGTGATGAGGCTGGGGACTTCCGGCAACTGTCTCAAGAGCTTTTTGTGATTGAGGAGGATTATGATGAGACACAGTTGTCTGTCAGTGAGGTAGTAGTAAGGGCTCCAAGTCCAAGGGAGGAGCGCACAGAGGATTTGGGGGAAGAGCAGCAGGACGATGAGGTGACTGACCCCACCTGGTTTGCTAAGCCTACTGAGGACAGGGCTTCAGAGGGGGAGGCAAGTGTAGCAGCAGGACAGGTTGGAAGAGGCAGTGGGGTGCCCAGGGGGAGAGGCAGGGCCAGACTGAATAATCCCCCAACTGTTTCCCAAAGCACCACCTCGCAGCAAGTCTCCGTGCAGAGTGCTAGGTGTTCAAAGGTGTGGATGTTTTTCAGTGAGAGCGCGTACGACCGACGAACAGTGGTGTGCAACCTGTGTCGCACCAAGATCAGCCAGGGAGCCACCACTACCAGCTACACCATCACCAGCATGTGCAGGCATATGATGGCCAAGCACCCCACAAGATGGGGACGAAGGCCGTTCACCGCCTCCGGGTCACACCACTGCCTCTTCCCCCATGCCCCAACCTGCCACACAGATCCAATCCCCCTCCCAAGACACAGGTACGAGCGCCTCCCGGCCTGCACCCACACCCTCACCTCCACTGTCCTCCACTCCATCCAGCAATGTCTCTCAGTGCAGCATTCAGCTATCGCTAACACAAGCATTGGAGCGCAAATATGCAGCCACGCACCCGCCACACAAGCTTTAAACGTGAACATTGCCAAATTTAATCAGCCTGGAGATGCTGCCGTACAGGCTTGTGGAAACGGAGGCTTTCAAAAACATGATGGTGGCAGCGGTCCCGCGCTACTTGGTACCCAGTCGCCACTATTTTTCCCGGTGTGCCGTCCCAGCCCTACACCAGCACATCTTCCGCAACATTAATCGTGCCCTCACCACTGTGCTTACAGGGAAGGTCCACTTAACCATGGACACGTGGACAAGTACTGGCGGGCAGGGCCACTATATCTCCCTCATGGCACATTGGGTGAATTTGGTGGAGGCTGGGACCGAGTCAGAGCCTGGGACTGCTCATGTCCTACCCACACCCAGAATAGCGGGTCCTACCTCAGTGCTGGTATTTGCGGCGCTTTATGCCACCTCCTTCAAACCCTCCCCCCCTCCTCCTCCTACGCCACCTCTACCTCTCAATTAAGAAGTGTGAGCACGTCGCCAGCAGTCGGTATCACGCGGCGCGGCAGCACAGCGGTGGGCAAGGGTCAGCAGGCCGTGATGAAACTAATCAGCTTAGGTGAGAAGAAGCACACGGCCCCCGAACTGTTGCAGGGTCTGACAGAGCAGACCAACCTCTCGCTTTCGCCGCTGAGCCTCCAACCGGGCATGGTCGTGTGTGACAACCGCCGTAACCTGGTGGCAGCTCTGCAGCTCGGCAGCCTCACACACGTGCCATGCCTGGCCCACGTCTTCAATCTGGTGGTTCAGCGGTTTCTGAAAAACTACCCCACTTGTCTAACCTGCTCGGCAAGGTGCGCCGCATCTGCGCACATTTCCGCAAGTCCACCATGGACACTGCCACCCTGAGGACCCTGCAACATCGGTTTCAGCTGCCAGAGCACCGACTGCTGTGCGACGTGCCCACCCGCTGGAATTCTACCCTGCGCATGTTGGCCAGGCTGTATGAGCAGTGTAGAACAATAGTGGAATACCAACTCCAGCATGGGTGGCGTAGTGGTAATCAACCTCCCCAATTCTTTACTAAGGAGTGGGCCTTGTTGGCAGATATCTGCCAGGTGCTCGGAAACTTTAAGGAGTCTACCCAGATGGTGAGCGGCGATGTAGCAATCATTAGCGTTACCATCCTGCTGCTTTGCCTGCTGAGAAGTTCGCTGCAAAGCATACTGGCCGATGCTTTGCGGTCGGAACAGGAGATGGGGGATGACAGTATGTCGCTTGATAGCCAGACCATCCTCAAGTCTATATCTCAGCTCGTTTTGGAGGAGGAGGAGGAGGGGGAAGAGACAGCTGGGCACACTGCAGAGGGTACCCATGCAGCTTGCCTGTCATCTGCTCAGCGTGTATGGGCTGAAGAGGAGGAGGAGGATCCTGAAAGTCATCTTCCTAGTGAGGACAGCGATGTGTTGCGTACAGGTACCCTGGCACACATGGCTGACTTCATGTTAGGCTGCCCTTCTCGTGACCCTCGCGTTAGACGCATTCTTGCCAACACAGATTACTGGGTGTACACCCTTCTCGACCTACGGTATAAGGAGAACCTTTCCACTCTCATTCCCGAAGAGGAAAGGGGTACGAGAGTGATGCAATACCACAGGGCCCTGGTGGAAAAAGTGATGCTAAACTTTCCATCTGACAGCGCTAGTGGCAGAAGACGCAGTTCCGAGGGCCAACTAGCAGGGGAGGCACGGGGATCAGGCAGCATGTCCAGCGCAGGCAGGGGAACACTCTCCAAGGCCTTTGCCAGCTTTATGGCTCTCCAGCAAGACTGTGTCGCTGTAACATGAGAAAAAAGCATTATGTATCACCGGAAAAAAAGGGGGAATTAGTTTTGTCAATCACTCTCGGATATTATTACTCCTCCTCCTCTTACTCCTCCTCCTAAAACAGCATGTCATCACGCTGCCAATTTTTCTGTGGCTCAACAGGCTCTGCCTATACATTTTTTACAATTTTTCAAATTTTCTAAAGTATTGATACTTTAACAGAAACCAATTTTTTAACAGGGCTGCCTCCATGCTCTGTTACAAATTAAGCAACAGCGAGCTGTATCTTTAAAAAATGTTTATGGGTTTTACCTGCCCTCTCGGTTGAGCAATTTTTTAGGGGTACACTTGTACTCTTGGTACACCAATTTTTCTGGCCCTCACCTATACTGTTATCTAACTAATTTTTCTGGCCTTCGCCTACACTCATGGTGCACCAATGTTTCAGGGGTCTGCCTATACTCTTGATACAGAAATGTTACAGGGGTCCGTCTATACTTTTACTGCAGAAATGTTACAGGGGTCTGCCTATACATTTACTACAGAAATGTTACTGTCGTCTGCCTATACTACTGCTACAGAAACGTTACTGGCGTCTGACTATACTTTTACTACAGAAATGTTACTGGGGTCTGCCTATACTTCTGCTACAGAAATGTTACTGGGGTCTGCCTATACTTCTGCTACAGAAATGTTACTGGGGTCCGCCTATACTTTTACTACAGAAATGTTACTGGGGTCTGCCTATACTTCTGCTACAGAAATGTTACTGGGGTCTGCCTATACGTCTGCTACAGAAATGTTACTGGGGTTCGCCTATACTTCTGCTACAGAAATGTTACTGGGGTCTGCCTATACTTTTGCTACAGAAATGTTACTGGGGTCCGCCTATACTTCTGCTACAGAAATGTTACAGGGGTCTGCCTATACTTTTACTACAGAAATGTTACTGGGGTCCGCCTATACTTCTGCTACAGAAATGTTACTGGGGTCTGCCTATACTTTTACTACAGAAATGTTACTGGGGTCCACCTATACTTCTGCTACAGAAATGTTACTGGGGTCTGCCTATACTTCTGCTACAGAAATGTTACTGGCGTCTGTCTATACTTCTGCTACAGAAATGTTACAGGGGTCTGCCTATACTTTTACTACAGAAATGTTACTGGGTCCGCCTATACTTCTGCTACAGAAATGTTACTGGGGTCCGTCTATACTTTTACTACAGAAATGTTACTGGGGTCTGTCTATACTTCTGCTACAGAAATGTTACTGGGGTCTGTCTATACTATGGGTGCACTAAGTCTTCCCATCGCTGTGTTTTACCTATCTGGCACAAATTCACTGACTGACTAGGGCAGAAATGTAGGCCGAGGCCGAGGTCCTTGGCGGGGTGAAACTCTCCCATGTTTGGGCACTCTGATTTCTTCCTGTGTGATACCATCTTTGTGCACTGACAGCATAGGCCAGCCCAAGGAACTCAAAGACTTCCCCTTGCAGTGTTGAGCTATCTGTGTGGGGACACATGGATTTCCCATTGCTATGTAACTCAGGGCCCCTTGGATCACACAAGGTGGAGGTTGGGACCGAGCCTGACCTTGGGCCCGCTCACGTGCTTCCCACACAGACTATAGTGGGTCCTGGTCATGGTTTCTTGGCCTTTAATGCCACCTCCTCCTCCTGGTTGGGGTCATGGGATCAGCCCTGGGCAACATGTATCTGAGACACTGGTTTGGGCCAAACAAAAGGAGCGTTACTGCATTAATGAGACGTTCACTGCTGTACTAGCATCGGAGTCCGCTCTATGCCCACGATTGCTGAGGGTGTGTGCAGAGGCCTATGTCCTGGGGGAAATGCAACTGAGCCAGGTTGGGCCTGTGGAACTTCTTCCTGGTTAATCCAGTATTTGGATCGGTGTAAGCTACCACAACTAATTAAATGAGACGTTCACAGCTGTACTAGCACTGAAGTCTGCTTTATGCCCATGATTGCTGAGGGTGTGGGCAGAGGCCGAGGTCCTCGGCGGAGTGAAAATCTGCCATGTTTGGGCACTGTAATTGCTTCATGTTTAATACTTTCCTTGGGTTCCTTTGGCTTAGCTATGCTGTGAGTGCACAAAGACTTCCCATAGCGGTGTTTTACCTGTCTGACACAAATACACTGACTGACTATGGTAGAAATACGGTCCGAGGTCCTTGGCAGGGTGAAACTCTGCCATGTTTGGGCACTCTGATTTCCTCATGTGTAATACCATGCTTGAGTTCCTTGGGCTCGCCTATGCTGTGAGTGCACAAAGACTTCCCATTGCGGTGTTTTACCTGTCTGGCACAAATACACTGACTGACTAGGGTAGAAATGTGGGCCGAGGTCCTTGGCGGGGTGGAAGTCCGCCATGTTTGGGCGCTCTGATTTCTTCTTGTGTAATACCATCTTTGTGCACCAGATTTCCATATGCTTTAACAAAGGGAAGCATACTCAGCAGATGTGGAAACACATGAATCGAGGTCCAGCATAATTACAGACGATTGCAACATGCAGGCGGCAATGTAGAAAATTCCATCAAGAGAAACAAGTATGTTACGAAGTGTAATATTGTATGTTTTGGCGTTAAAAGAGGCAAACTATTTTTATTTTAGCTGAGAGCAGCTGACTAAGGATGAGCATGTATTAGCTAAGGCACTACTCGTTCGAGTAATGTGCCTTAGACGAGTATCTCCCTGCTTGTCCATAAAGATTCGGGGACCGCCGCGGCTGACAGGTGAGTCATGGCGGGGAGCAGGGGAGAGCGGGCGGGAGAGAGGGATCTCCCCTCCGTTCCTCCCCGCTCTCCCCCGCAGCTCCCCACCCCGCGGCGGCCCCCGAATCTTTAAGGACGAGCAGGGAGATACTCGTCTAAGGCACATTACTCGAACGAGTAGTGCCTTAGCGAGTATACTCGCTCATCCTTACAGCTGACCTAAATATGTAACTTGACCAATTTAAGTTTAATTTTATTTTCCTTTGACTTTATAACTGGTCTGACTTTTTTCAATAGAAACAATGTAATTTAAATGTTATCAATCCATATGCATATAATGAAATAATCCTTTGATTTTTGGACCAATCGGATTGTCAAGAATTCAATTACAACTATTGTTTCAAAAAAAAAAATAAAAGGATTTGGTAATGAAAAATGCCGCAAAAACACATGCGTCTATGAGCCTCCCCAAGGAGGGGCACAGACAATGCAAACCTTCTTTATGCCTCCATTCACAAGACCCCTTTGGCCAGACGTTACACAATTACCCCAATAAGGACAACATCATTAGCCTTTGCTATTGATTTAACTTTCAGCATAGAAGCCTATGCACTCGTGCAGATGATGGGAATACAGTGCGGGGTGCTCTAAAAAAAAAAACAATAGCAGCCAATGGCAAGTCCTGCGCTTTGGCCAAAATCTTTGCGAATGCAGATAGCCGCGTGCTGAAAGACGCTGTCCTCTAATTTTTGCCACATGCTTTTTTGTGCATGTAAAATTCGCACATGTGACCGCTCCCATTGAAAAGCATTGGTTCTATATTGATGCGTACCACAAATGCAACTGATGTGCGTCAAAACACCCGTGTGACTGAGCCCTCAGTACAATTACTAAGATACTACATTTATGTTTTCTGGGTTTTTTCGCTGTACTATTTGTATTTTTTTTCAAAGATATTTAATTTTTTTAAATTATTTTCTGCCTCCATCTTCTGCGCGCAAGAACCTTTTATTTTTTATATTTACATCGTTGTGCGACAGCTTAATTTTTACGGGACGTCCTGTAGCTTTTTATTGCATTTTTTTCTTGAAGATAGGGTGACCAAAAAAGTGCATTTCTGTCATTTCTTTCTGACGACGTTCACAGTGCGGGGAAAATAATGTATTACTTTGATAGATCAGACTTTTACAGATGCAGCGATACCAAATATGCATTTTGGATTTATTATTTAGATTCTTTTATTTTAAATATGGCAAAAGGTTTTTTTTAAACTTGTATTACTTTTTTTGTTAATAATTAGCAAAACCTTTTTGATCTAATTTTTACTTTTTTTTAGTCCCCAGAGGGACCACAACATGCGATGCTTTGATTGCTCCTGTAGTGTGATGTAATGCCATAGTATTACATCATACTGCAATCGGGCAGGCAGTCTATCAGGCCACCCCACAGTGAGTCGGCGCCAAGTGGGTCGAAACGTTACTGCTTTTATCTGTCGCAGAGATTGAAAGAAAACTGGATGTTGCCCTAACGCCTGCTGCCCCCCTTCTCCATCCTGGACTGTGCTTCCCTTTCCTTTTGGGCTCCTGATTTTACATCACGCGTGTATCCGGGATATGTAGCAAAATGAAGCCATGCGCAAATCACAGTCGCAACTTTAGGTCATGTGTACCTTCAAAAGAACTAGGATATGGGATAGAAGAGAACACTTTGTTGTGTGTTACTTTCAAACGTTTACTTAGAGACTGTACATAGTCATTGTCCCGAAGTGTGCCAGCAGTTGTTGAGGAAAGTACAGGCCCAGTCTTGGCACACTGCCAAACAAAATTTCATAGGGGGACAATCCTATCTTCCTATTAGGTATGTACCTAACTGAGGAAAAGGGCTAATGGAAGACACTCAGTCCAAGGTTTGCCTGTTTCCTCCATTGCCTTTTGTATTTTTCATTTCAGGGTACCGTTCATCCTTTCTACTTTCCCACCACTCTGTGAATGGTAGGGTGTGTGAAAGGCCTGGGATATACCCAGAGCAGACATGATGTGTTGCATTTTTTCACCTGTAAAATGTGTACCTTTGCCTGACTCAATCACTTCCAGTACCCCGTACCTGCAGATTACCTCATTCCTGAGATTATTTGTGATTACCTGCGAGGTTACCTTGGTAACAGGGTAGGCCTACAACCTGAAAAGACATCAACAACAACAAGTACATATTCATACTTCCCAACAGGTGGGAGCTGAATGTAGTCAATTTGCCATCTCTGAAATGGTAGAGTGGTCTAGGCAAGTGTTATGTGGTAAATTTACTTCTGCCCTGGGTTGCCTATGGCACAGATCATGCAAGACTGGACAAATGATGCAGCACCTACAGAGAACCCAGGAGCCACCCGTACTCATTCAAGTGTCGACATCATTGCTGCTTTCAACAGGTGAGTCTTTACGTGTGTCAGCTGGGCCATCATTGGGTACAGAGATCGTGGTAGGCAGGTTTTGCTTGCCGTTTGCCATATGCTGTCCGGTTCTGCTGCTTCCATTTTAGTCTATTTATCCTTTTCTTCCTTGCTGGCCTGTAACTGTAAAGTCCTTGGCATATCAATGTCCAAATTTTCATCAATGTCCAAGTTTTTGTCAATGTCTAAATTTTTGTCTCTTCTTTTCTTCTTTCTTCCACGGCTTGATGGCCGCTGCCTTTGCTGCGTTGTCTGCTAGGGCATTGTGTCTTGCTTCTCCAGTGTCGACTTTGGTGTGAACTTTCACCTGGAGCACTGCCATTTTGTCAGGTAGGAGTAGGGCCTCCATGAGACTCTGCACCGCTGCACTATTCCTAATTGGTTGTCCAGCTGAAGTTAGAAACTGTCTGGCCTTCCATATTGGGCCGTAATCACGAGCTATGCCAAATACATACCGGGAATCAGTGTAAATGTTTTCAGTCTTACCTTCTGCCACTCTCACGATCGCTTACTTGCCTTCTCTGTCATTTATTATTTCTCTAGCTGTTTTCCATATAGGTGTACTCTTGCCCTGTACGTTTCCCATATTGTCTGTTCTTAGTGCACTATACCTCCGTCCCTCTTATCCCTTCCCTGACTCTATTTTCCTCTTTTACAAAAGAGGATTTCCCCCAGAGCTACTATTTAAAGTTAGTCCTGTTCTACCTAGGCTCCTCACAACGCAAAAGTTGTACCTATCTAGAGGTCAGTAAGGGGATTCCAGGGCTCACTACTGCCCCTTTCCATGCTTTTTGCAAACCTGTTCCAATGCTAGAGGTCTAATGCTCCTGTTCCCTGATACCCCTCCTGCTCTAACAATTTAGTACATCCAAATAAAAGAACCAGGTTAGCGCTCCTGAGTGTAAAGGCTATATACTGACAGTGTGTGAAAAATATGTAAATCACACTCACCCGGTGTTTGGTAAGGACCTTGTGCTAGATCCCTACCAACACCCCTTGATCCAGGAGAACCTATAGAATGAGCTGTCGGTGGGTCCCTTGTAATCCCTCTGGGCTAGACAGGGGAGAGATCTGCAGGTCCTCCGTCTCTCTATCACGAGAGCCGCTGAAGTTAAAAACTGTATACTTGTAAAAATAGGACACCGCGCTCCTGGGAATATCCACCCTCCGAACAACCGTCTCTTTCCTTCACTCCGTTTATTGAGACAACGCGTTTCGTCGATTACGACTTCATCAGGTACAGATTATTGCATAAAATCACCGCTATATATATGTATACATGCAATCAATAAACAGGTTATTACCTTAGTCCATCTGATGCACGCTCAGATCCCGCTCACCTCCGGCGTCCAGCGCTGTCCCGCCCTGCACCCAACGTCACTGATGACGCAGACACACATGACACGGACGTAGCTGTAGTGGGCGCCGCCCCTCGTGCGGGGAGGGGTGAGCTCGGAGCCTGCCGCTGCATCTGTTGATAGAGGTTCCTATGGTTACCTTTTTACACATCGGTGCATCTAGCCTACACCTTGTTATACTTGCCTGCCCTTGTTACATGCCTTCATAATTCAAAATACTCATTGTTAAAAACTACATAAAATACCATAAAATCCATTTTATAAATACATAAATACATAAACATCTATCTTGTTAATCTCTCCTTAAAACGCATACTAGCTTTTTTCTGGATATATAAAAAAACCCTTATAAATCTTATTTCATTATATCAGAATAAATATTGCATATAAATATCACTTATACATTTTCATATAAAATTAATCCCACTATCTCTATTAACCCTAAGGGGGTATACTGTGTACTTAATGCATTTAAACCCGCAGCTTAAAGCCTCCAACATGGTTTGCATAATTGTAAATAATGTTTAATCGTATTTTTTTCTCCATTTTTTATTAATTATTAGACTATATAATTATTTTACTTATTATAATAAATTTATTCATAATTTTTCCAAAATTTCGTTAAGTCCTTTAGGGACCAACGTATTAATTCTATATATCCAGAACATCTCCTTCTCTCTAAGATTTTGAGTGGAGATGTTCTGGATACATTCAATTGGTGTAGCACGCAAACCCGTTGGATCACAGGCATGAACTAGGGAGAAATGTCTAGACACGCTGTGTTTTTTATATCCTTTATAAATGTTGCTCCGATGTTGATTTAGACGTGCCCTTAGTGTATTTACTGTCCTCCCTATATATCTAAGTCCGCACGGACATTCCAACATGTATATAATCCCCTTAGTGTTGCAAGACATTTTTTGTTTAATATCAATTTTTTCCCCATTAGTCAACTCAACATATTTTGTCCCCTGGGTAATATTAGAGCAACATTTGCAACGCTTTTCTCTGCATTTAGAGACTCCCCCCTCCCCCTCCCTTTGTATTTTTTTATTTTTGATAGTTTTACTAGACTTATTCTCTTTTTTTGGACACGATGGTGCAATGAGGTTTTTTAGGGTTTTATTTCTCCTGAAAATACAAGAAGGTTTTTTTGGTAAACTACTTTCCAAAAATGGATCTTCCCTCAAAATGGCCCAATTTTTCTTCAAAATATTATTAATTTTATTCGCCTGTGTACTGAATTTAGTTACAAAAGATGTACGGAAAGAATCCATTTTTGTTTCTATTTTTTCTTTATCTATTTTGGATTTATCATCCTGTTTCAACGTTTTCTCATATGCTGCTTTTATTAAATTTTTGGGGTAACCCTTTTCCAGAAATCGTTTGTGAAGAATTTTAGACTGTAATTTAAAGTCACTTATTCTGGTACAGTTCCGTTTAATCCTCTGATATTGACCAAACGGTATATTGTGTTTCCAGCTTTTTTGGTGGCAGCTGTAATAGTTCAGGTAGCTGTTAGTATCAACCTTTTTAAAATGTGTCTTTGATGTAATTTTATGGGTGTAACTGTCGCCTTCTAGCTCTAGATCTAGATACATGGCTTTTTTTGTACTGATGTTATATGTAAATTTGAAATGGAACTCATTAATAGCCAGTTCTTCTATATAATTCTTCAGATCTTCTTCTTTACCATTCCATATCACTATAAGATCATCAATGAACCTTTTATACAATATGATTCTGGTATCATTGAATCTGTTCCTTTCAAATATCCCCATGACTAAATTGGCGAAACTCGGCGCACATTTAGTTCCCATCGCTGTACCGGTCTTTTGGCGATAAAATTCGCCATCATATGTGAAAATATTTTTATCTAGTATAAACATGAGGCTATCTTGCAGAAATAGTCTTTGATGAGTTGGCATTAGGGGATCTTCACTCAGTATTCTTCCTACTGCCTCTACTCCCTTATTATGGTCAATATTGGAGTACAATGCCTCTACATCTATTGTGCACCAAATGTACGATGGCTCCCATTTTATATTGTCCACCAGCTCCAATAGATGTCCCGAGTCACGTAGGTGGGATGGAAGGCTGACCACATATCTTTGGAGCTGGTGGTCAACATACTCAGACAATCTATGCGTGACGGCCTGCATGCCAGCTATTATAGGCCTCCCTGGGGGGTTAAATACATCTTTGTGCACCTTGGGCACATGATAGAAATAGGGTATCCCCATCGGTGTTTCTTTTAAATATTTGTATTCCATTTTACCCAAGCTGTTATTTTCATATGCTTTCTCTATTAGTAAATGGAATTCTTTTGTGATGGTTTTAGTGGGGTCTTCTCTTAATTTCTCATAATACTTATGGTCCCCCAAGATCCTCACTGATTCCGTATGATATTGATCATACCCCATAATGGTAATTGCTCCCCCTTTGTCTGCACTTTTGATTACAATACTCTCCTCCCCCATCAAATCTCTAAGAGTCTTCCTTTGTTGTTTCGTTAGATTATGATTAATACGTTTATTGTCTTTGCACATAGAGGAGAAATCTTTCATAGTTCTATTATAGAACAATTCGAGATATTCTCCCCTTGCCTCTATTGGATGAAATCTACTCCTGGGCCTCAGGTCTGTTATAATGGGGTCCTCGATATTAAATTCCCTTTCTTCTAGTTCGTCTGTTGTTTTATTACCTATATTTTTCTTCTCTTGTATAATAAAATATCTATTTAACGTAAGTTTTCGTAAAAAGGAGTTAAGGTCAACAAATAAATCAAAAAGATTAGAGGTCCTGGTTGGGCAAAATGATAGCCCTTTAGACAAAACTTCAATTTCACTTCTTTTTAGATTATATTTTGAAATATTCAATATTCCTTTTTTACGTGCTTCTTCGAAGCTCACTATCTCCTCATTAATAGGTTTTGCCCTGATGCTCCCTTTTGATACCCGGTTCCCCCCCCTTTTGCCCCTCCTTCTTCTCTTATGATATTTTTCACCGTTGATGTTACTTTGACCGGTTGGTAAAACTGGTGTATTTTCGTTTTGGTTCTTGCCCCTAAACTCTTGGGATTTCTGCTGGATTGTACCCCTATGGGGTTGTTGGGTGCTCCTATTTTTACATTTGTTGATAACCGATTCACAGGGGATGATGTCAACCCTGGTTCTTTGTTCGTGAGTGATACTCTTCCCCCTAAAAAAGGAACCGGTGTGGAATCACTATTTTCCAATGAATATCTTTGTGACCCACCTCTAATACTTAAATCGATAACCTCATTAATGTCTGGGGGGGAATTTGCCATAGGGGAATTTAATAAAATATCCTCAATTTCATTAGGTGTAAATGTTGATATATTAGTTAAGGATCTATATTCTTTTCCTTGTTCTCTTTGTTGCAGGTCTCTCCCACTTATCCGTTTTTGAATTGGTGTATTGTCTGGAATGCTGCACACCGTGGAATCTACCACAAATAATGATTTACTGTGTTCATCAAGAAATTGGCCCATAGTTTTCCTGGGCCGTTGTGATTTTTGTTGTTGTATAATGTCTGTTGTTTGTTCCTTCGGTAGTGTCTTCCACTCCGTTTGTGTATTACCATCCGCAAATCGTCTATTTGTTTTATTCCTTGTATAATGTGCATTATTATCACCCTCATTATCAATGTATCTTTGCTGAACATATTCCCTTCTATTTGTCCGTTTATTATATTGGAAATTCTGGAATGAAGGTGTTGGTCTCGCTAAACCCCACCCTTCCTTTCTATTCCTATATCCCTGTTTATAAGTGGTATTATCATATCTATGGTCTTGTTCATACCTATCTCTCCCCCTTTGCACTCCCATTTCATCATAATTTCTCCGTACATAATTTCTATGATGCGATCTAAATTCTCTGTTCTGATTGTAATCTAAATAAATTGGTCCCCAGAGGTCTCAGAGTGAACATTCTCCCAGCGTTCCCACAAGACAGTGATTTTTCGGGCCAATGGGTACTGATGTTGCATACGTTTGCGACTTTGATGATATCTAAATTAATCAGCAAACGGCTGTCATTGTTGTCCCATAAAATGAAGGATATTATATGCTGTAATGAGGATAAAGATTATGATGAGATCTATAGATATGTAGAAAAGTATGAGCAAGAAATCATACAACGTAAAATAAGGAAACTAATAAGGGATTATCAGGATTATGAACTCCAAGTATTCTTTCCCAAAGACTATAAAAAGAAGAGAGATGTTCAGAAAGAAAGGACAGAGATAGATAGACCCACCTATGAAGGCGGACATGAACAGCAGAGACCCTATATAGGGAGAAATAGGAGAGGATCAATAAGACCACCAGTGAGAGAAGAAGATTACAATCAGAACAGAGAATTTAGATCGCATCATAGAAATTATGTACGGAGAAATTATGATGAAATGGGAGTGCAAAGGGGGAGAGATAGGTATGAACAAGACCATAGATATGATAATACCACTTATAAACAGGGATATAGGAATAGAAAGGAAGGGTGGGGTTTAGCGAGACCAACACCTTCATTCCAGAATTTCCAATATAATAAACGGACAAATAGAAGGGAATATGTTCAGCAAAGATACATTGATAATGAGGGTGATAATAATGCACATTATACAAGGAATAAAACAAATAGACGATTTGCGGATGGTAATACACAAACGGAGTGGAAGACACTACCGAAGGAACAAACAACAGACATTATACAACAACAAAAATCACAACGGCCCAGGAAAACTATGGGCCAATTTCTTGATGAACACAGTAAATCATTATTTGTGGTAGATTCCACGGTGTGCAGCATTCCAGACAATACACCAATTCAAAAACGGATAAGTGGGAGAGACCTGCAACAAAGAGAACAAGGAAAAGAATATAGATCCTTAACTAATATATCAACATTTACACCTAATGAAATTGAGGATATTTTATTAAATTCCCCTATGGCAAATTCCCCCCCAGACATTAATGAGGTTATCGATTTAAGTATTAGAGGTGGGTCACAAAGATATTCATTGGAAAATAGTGATTCCACACCGGTTCCTTTTTTAGGGGGAAGAGTATCACTCACGAACAAAGAACCAGGGTTGACATCATCCCCTGTGAATCGGTTATCAACAAATGTAAAAATAGGAGCACCCAACAACCCCATAGGGGTACAATCCAGCAGAAATCCCAAGAGTTTAGGGGCAAGAACCAAAACGAAAATACACCAGTTTTACCAACCGGTCAAAGTAACATCAACGGTGAAAAATATCACAAGAGAAGAAGGAGGGGCAAAAGGGGGGGGAACCGGGTATCAAAAGGGAGCATCAGGGCAAAACCTATTAATGAGGAGATAGTGAGCTTCGAAGAAGCACGTAAAAAAGGAATATTGAATATTTCAAAATATAATCTAAAAAGAAGTGAAATTGAAGTTTTGTCTAAAGGGCTATCATTTTGCCCAACCAGGACCTCTAATCTTTTTGATTTATTTGTTGACCTTAACTCCTTTTTACGAAAACTTACGTTAAATAGATATTTTATTATACAAGAGAAGAAAAATATAGGTAATAAAACAACAGACGAACTAGAAGAAAGGGAATTTAATATCGAGGACCCCATTATAACAGACCTGAGGCCCAGGAGTAGATTTCATCCAATAGAGGCAAGGGGAGAATATCTCGAATTGTTCTATAATAGAACTATGAAAGATTTCTCCTCTATGTGCAAAGACAATAAACGTATTAATCATAATCTAACGAAACAACAAAGGAAGACTCTTAGAGATTTGATGGGGGAGGAGAGTATTGTAATCAAAAGTGCAGACAAAGGGGGAGCAATTACCATTATGGGGTATGATCAATATCATACGGAATCAGTGAGGATCTTGGGGGACCATAAGTATTATGAGAAATTAAGAGAAGACCCCACTAAAACCATCACAAAAGAATTCCATTTACTAATAGAGAAAGCATATGAAAATAACAGCTTGGGTAAAATGGAATACAAATATTTAAAAGAAACACCGATGGGGATACCCTATTTCTATCATGTGCCCAAGGTGCACAAAGATGTATTTAACCCCCCAGGGAGGCCTATAATAGCTGGCATGCAGGCCGTCACGCATAGATTGTCTGAGTATGTTGACCACCAGCTCCAAAGATATGTGGTCAGCCTTCCATCCCACCTACGTGACTCGGGACATCTATTGGAGCTGGTGGACAATATAAAATGGGAGCCATCGTACATTTGGTGCACAATAGATGTAGAGGCATTGTACTCCAATATTGACCATAATAAGGGAGTAGAGGCAGTAGGAAGAATACTGAGTGAAGATCCCCTAATGCCAACTCATCAAAGACTATTTCTGCAAGATAGCCTCATGTTTATACTAGATAAAAATATTTTCACATATGATGGCGAATTTTATCGCCAAAAGACCGGTACAGCGATGGGAACTAAATGTGCGCCGAGTTTCGCCAATTTAGTCATGGGGATATTTGAAAGGAACAGATTCAATGATACCAGAATCATATTGTATAAAAGGTTCATTGATGATCTTATAGTGATATGGAATGGTAAAGAAGAAGATCTGAAGAATTATATAGAAGAACTGGCTATTAATGAGTTCCATTTCAAATTTACATATAACATCAGTACAAAAAAAGCCATGTATCTAGATCTAGAGCTAGAAGGCGACAGTTACACCCATAAAATTACATCAAAGACACATTTTAAAAAGGTTGATACTAACAGCTACCTGAACTATTACAGCTGCCACCAAAAAAGCTGGAAACACAATATACCGTTTGGTCAATATCAGAGGATTAAACGGAACTGTACCAGAATAAGTGACTTTAAATTACAGTCTAAAATTCTTCACAAACGATTTCTGGAAAAGGGTTACCCCAAAAATTTAATAAAAGCAGCATATGAGAAAACGTTGAAACAGGATGATAAATCCAAAATAGATAAAGAAAAAATAGAAACAAAAATGGATTCTTTCCGTACATCTTTTGTAACTAAATTCAGTACACAGGCGAATAAAATTAATAATATTTTGAAGAAAAATTGGGCCATTTTGAGGGAAGATCCATTTTTGGAAAGTAGTTTACCAAAAAAACCTTCTTGTATTTTCAGGAGAAATAAAACCCTAAAAAACCTCATTGCACCATCGTGTCCAAAAAAAGAGAATAAGTCTAGTAAAACTATCAAAAATAAAAAAATACAAAGGGAGGGGGAGGGGGGAGTCTCTAAATGCAGAGAAAAGCGTTGCAAATGTTGCTCTAATATTACCCAGGGGACAAAATATGTTGAGTTGACTAATGGGGAAAAAATTGATATTAAACAAAAAATGTCTTGCAACACTAAGGGGATTATATACATGTTGGAATGTCCGTGCGGACTTAGATATATAGGGAGGACAGTAAATACACTAAGGGCACGTCTAAATCAACATCGGAGCAACATTTATAAAGGATATAAAAAACACAGCGTGTCTAGACATTTCTCCCTAGTTCATGCCTGTGATCCAACGGGTTTGCGTGCTACACCAATTGAATGTATCCAGAACATCTCCACTCAAAATCTTAGAGAGAAGGAGATGTTCTGGATATATAGAATTAATACGTTGGTCCCTAAAGGACTTAACGAAATTTTGGAAAAATTATGAATAAATTTATTATAATAAGTAAAATAATTATATAGTCTAATAATTAATAAAAAATGGAGAAAAAAATACGATTAAACATTATTTACAATTATGCAAACCATGTTGGAGGCTTTAAGCTGCGGGTTTAAATGCATTAAGTACACAGTATACCCCCTTAGGGTTAATAGAGATAGTGGGATTAATTTTATATGAAAATGTATAAGTGATATTTATATGCAATATTTATTCTGATATAATGAAATAAGATTTATAAGGGTTTTTTTATATATCCAGAAAAAAGCTAGTATGCGTTTTAAGGAGAGATTAACAAGATAGATGTTTATGTATTTATGTATTTATAAAATGGATTTTATGGTATTTTATGTAGTTTTTAACAATGAGTATTTTGAATTATGAAGGCATGTAACAAGGGCAGGCAAGTATAACAAGGTGTAGGCTAGATGCACCGATGTGTAAAAAGGTAACCATAGGAACCTCTATCAACAGATGCAGCGGCAGGCTCCGAGCTCACCCCTCCCCGCACGAGGGGCGGCGCCCACTACAGCTACGTCCGTGTCATGTGTGTCTGCGTCATCAGTGACGTTGGGTGCAGGGCGGGACAGCGCTGGACGCCGGAGGTGAGCGGGATCTGAGCGTGCATCAGATGGACTAAGGTAATAACCTGTTTATTGATTGCATGTATACATATATATAGCGGTGATTTTATGCAATAATCTGTACCTGATGAAGTCGTAATCGACGAAACGCGTTGTCTCAATAAACGGAGTGAAGGAAAGAGACGGTTGTTCGGAGGGTGGATATTCCCAGGAGCGCGGTGTCCTATTTTTACAAGTATACAATTTAGTACATCCTTTACCTACTGCATCCTTGCAGTCTTCCATACCTTATTCTCTTTACCAGCAATATTGTCCATTGCTGGCGGCTTATGTACACCAAGAGGCTTATTGTTTTTATACGTTTATACACATAAAACAATCCCCTGGCCTCTGAGATATACAGCGAAAACACAGAGGGCCCTTTCCAGAGTCCGTGCCCTGGTGACAGGGACTTCCTTACTGCCTTGCTGATCTGATAGTTCTGTTAACGTGGGACACAGAGATTTATATATGTATCCTAGAGGTCAGGTTTTACAGATCAATTCAGCTTATCTCAATCACTCACTCATATGCAAATAATCATGCAATAAGGACAAAACAGAAGCATACTGTGGTTCATTTAGTTTTTTTTGCTTCCCCTACTCTTCCAGCCTCCACCCTTCTTCCCTCTGCCTTTACTACGTCTCTTATACCTATAAGAGGCTTACCAGGGGTTTCTAAACTTATAGTTTTTCCCCTTTGTTATGGCTTCCTCAGTTTTACATAATGCCCAGGGGTTCCTAAGCTTATAGTTTTTCCCCTTTGTTATGGCTCACTCAGTTTTAAACCGTGACATTCATTGTTATGGCTTCCTCAGTTTTACACCGTGCCTTTCAGAGGTCGGTAAAGGGGTAAATGGGACTTTCCCCATATTTTACAGGCTAAGCATAGGACAAAACAAAACCAGATACAAAAACCCCCTATTATGCAAATCTGTTACCACCCAGACAGCATACTCAGTCCGTATGTTCTCATGGATTTGAGTTGTTATAAGGAAGCATGCACATCTACCCTCAGACCTGAAAAAAGGTCAACCAAGAAGCATAGATCAGATTGGCAAGATAATGACTTACCGTACAGCACTGTTTTTCAGTCTTTGGTTCCAGGTTGCTCTCTTCCATGGTCCGAGAATCAAGGTACAATGATTGTACTTTTCTCATCTCAAGCCCCACGTTGGGCACCAAGTTTGTTAGGGAAATTCAATGGTTTCATTCATATGCTCCAAATTATGACCGGTCATGAGCACACAGAGACACACAGAAATGCCCAAGATAGAATCCTGCAGCACACCAGAAGATGCGAAAAAGTGCAGAAGTATTGAATGAATATATGCCAAGCCACCTGTGGGACTATGGACCTCAAGTCCCGGAGTCAGATAACAAAAAAGAAGGAGGTGGCAGCATCCGTTGGGGGTTTTAAGTTAAAATATCAAATTTTATTGCTCCATACTCCACAGACAAATACAGAGACACACAGACATGATGCTATATGTAACGCACTACTTTATTTACCCTATGTGCTGATTCTTTATAGTATTTTGAAAAGTGAGTGGCTTTATGCCAAAGACAATTAATATGCATACATAGCAGTTTCTTATCAGTTGTCTTCCTCTCTGGAAATATTGGATTTTGAGATACTTCTTGACCATCTTGTTTGTACGTTTTTGGCAACAAATGTCTTAAAATAAGATAACAAGACAGGAAACTTTGTGGTTGGCCATTTATGGCCCAATTAATATTTCCAGCCGCATACTCAAGGTGACATCTGGCATATATCTAGGTGAAAGTTGAAAATCTTGATGTTTTTATTCTTTTAAACTAAGGCATGTCCTGCAGCTCTGAGGCAGTTGCATCTGCCGAAACATGTCAGCTACTTGATTTCTCTTGACTTCTCCTTAGAGAGGAGGTCTCCTGTGGTGTCAGTGTTAGGTGTACAACTTCAGCATTTCTGAACTTGCTCCCTACCAGGTAAAATTTATGTGTTTGTTTTATGTGCTTTTATGTGGTTTCCATTTTCCATATGTGGGTTCTGCTGTTTGGGTACATCATCTATTTCTAATTCTTTGCTTATACTCATGCTTTAACTCTTTCTGTGTTGTACGCTGTCTTTGTTTCCTGTTACATTGTCTGTTTCTCGTGTCTGACTTGTCCTGCTGTTTGTTAATGAAAGCACTGTGAGCTGTTCGCTGTGATTATGTCCAATGACTGTGCGATATGCCTAATGCTACCCAATACCCCTGTGAGACCGCTCTAAAGTGGGTAGATGCATACTGTACTGAAGGTTGTTTTCTTGCATTTTGTTTGATCTTTTTGATGGTATTGTGGTTTGCTTATATTGCTTACATATATCATAGGACAGGACTCCGTCGCACCTGGTTCCCTTAATGTCCATATGGTTTGTGAGTTTTGCATTTGTACAGTAGTTTTAACTAAAGCTTCCCCTGTGAGCCCCTTAGTGTTATCTCATGTTCGTAACACTATCTCATCACGTTGTATTTATTACCACAATCATCAGTTTTATTTGGAAATTCCATGTCACGCTGTTCCTATTTTAGATAGTGGAAGCCTTTGGACAAGTATAGTAGGTAATCATTGTTATGTTCCGGGTTGGTTAGATGAGCTCGAGTGTCCTAATACCTTTGAAGCGTCTGGCGGAGATTCTGGTGTTGATGCATAATTTGACATAGGTTGTCGTTTGCTATTCAGTTGAAGGTTCACACTTGCCTTGCCCACAGTTCACTACGACTCTACGGGTGGTTTGGCTACCGATAGAGTGTAGGCATGCGTAACTGGGCTCTGGGATAGCCTCCCACTGACAGTTGCGTGAAAATAAGTTCTATATATAGCAGGATATCCGAAGACGGGACTGGCTCTCCCTGCCGGATTGCTATGGGTGCAACACTTACCAAACTCAGCAAAATGTCAAAGTATAAGCCAACGATTGTTGATTTGGTAAGGGTTACTTTTGGGAAGGCTGCAGTGAAAAATGCTGCTACTATACTACGTAAGGCTGGGATGCCGAGAACGGGTTGCCTTGACCTGCAAGCATGGCATTTACCCGGAAGGAAGCCCGATGGATTGCGGACCATGGTTATGGTCCGCAAATCCAGGCTTGGGTTGATGCTTCTTTGAAGTTTGATCCCCTTAATACTCCAGATGAAGATCTGGAGTTACACCGCAAAAGAACTGTAGCATCTCCTGCATCTGATTCATCAGTGCAGTCAGGAATGGAGGTTTTATCCACTCCGGTGGGGGGGCATGTTCTGTCCCCTGATCAGCAGAGTGAGTCTCAAAGACGAATGAGACCCGTTTCTTCTTCTACTCCCTTTGGGGGTAGGTCAGGGGACAGTGTAGAGGTTGTGAATAGTCCCTTTCAGTATGAAGGGCTTAGGTCACAGCCTCCCCACTACAGTGTCACTGCTTCTACTGCTTCTACTGGGTATACATCGTTACCTAGTCCGTCCGTGGCATCAATCTATCCACAGGGGGCTCTGCAGGAGTATATGGCACAGTCTCTGTATGAATTACAGGCTGCCTGTGCTGCACACCCTCCCATGCATGTTTCCCACCTGCCCAGCACTATACATAAAAGTCCTGGTTCACCGGTGTCGGAAAGTAGCCTGTGTGAACAGATGAATCCGTTGCAGTTAAATACTAGTGAGTCATCTAGTCCACAGTCTCCTGCTGACAGACACAGTCAGCACCGCGCCCCCACCGCTCTTACTGTGCCCTATGTATAAAGGGCACTGGTGCAGGGAGACACCTCGATGGCATCCTCCCAACCTTTTCGTGTGGGAGATGCACCTCAGGTGGATCCGGAAAGTGAGCAGGCAGAGAGAGAAGAAGAAGAGCGGAGGGAGCGGAGAGATCCAAATAATAGATTTACACAATCTAATTCTTGGGTCTGTAAATGTAATAAAACTCTGCCTAGCCCAGGGCAGGAATGTGATCAGTGTAATGTAAAACAAACTGTCTCCCATGAGGCATATCCAGTTATCATACAGACAACAACTCAAGGAGAAGGGGGACGGGAGGGTAAAGGGTCTACTCGTTGGTTTAAACCTTGGAGTCAGTCAGAACAGCTAGTTATGGTTAGTAAGCTGCCAGATTGTTATAAAAGCCCAATTAGCTTTTACAAACATATAGATCGTATCCAGAAAAATTATGATGCAGCATGGAGTGATTTAGCAGGATTGTGCTCTCTTGTGGCTGGAGCTCCAATCTTAGCTAACATCCGAGCTGTTCCGGCAGGAGAAGATATTGCAGATGTGCCAGATAACAAAAAAACTGAAAAGTCAGGAATTCAGTTTGTTAGGCGTCTGCATGCTTTGAGCAAGCAGCGGTCTAATGAGTTGTCCTGTGGTCTGCCAGAAGCAGTCCAGGGACCAGATGGGTCAGTTGATCGATATCATGCCCGATGCGCCAATATATTTATTGATCAGGAGTACGACATCAATACTCCCACAAGTAAAGATGCTCGATTGTTCCGTACATGCTTTATAAGTGGGTTGCGGGAAGACATCAAGACTGAGTTGAATGCGGTATGTCCGGAGTGTATGTATACTTCGTTGGAGCAGACTCTAGTGGTAGCTAGAAGCATAGAAGACAGATTTAATAAAAAAAAGTTGATAAAGAGTCAGAAACAGACGCCGGTAATGATTTCTGTAGCGGCTCCTCCAGGTGTGGTGGTGCCTACAGCACAAGAGAGGGGAATGCAGAATTTTAGGGGCGATGCTCATAGAAGGAGCAGGGGATACAATTTCATGTGCTCCTCATCCACAGCCAAGGAGGGAGGAAGCAAGAAGGTCTGGTGTGTGTTTTGGCTGTGGAGGAAGGAGACACATGAAGTGTGATTGTCCATCAAGAAGGAGCCAGATGCAAGCTCAGCTGCTCGGCATAGAATACCCACAAGCAGACTAGGATGCAGGCAGCCCCACTTTGTTTGTTCCACCACGATCAGGGCCACACGCAAGTGTAGAACTGATGCTCCCCCATGGGAACAAGCAAAGTTTCATGATTGATACAGGGGCTGGCCGCTCAATTGTATGCAAACAAGATATACCCTCTAATTTAATTGAAGCTGGTAAAGTGGGGGGAGTGGGGATTGATGGACCGTGCTGGTTACAGCAGACCAAACCTTTGCAAATTCGTATAGCAGATACAATTGATGTTTGTGTCCAGCTATTAGTGTATGACAATTGTCCTGTAAATTTGATTGGTGCAGATGTGCTGAGTGCCATTAATGCAGTCTTACGGTTCGGGAAAAAAGGTATCACAGTTACAGGTCCTATGTCTGAGGAGATGTTGACAACCCTGATAGGGATAGTGCAGAGTGATGACAAATGTCAGATTTTAGATGTAGACATAGAAGAGATGCTGAGAGACATTCCAGAAGAATTGTGGGTGAAGGGTAAGACTGATGTGGACTTGTTACGGGTCGCTCCTGTAAAAATTAAACAGAAACCTGGAGCTGCCATAGTGTGCATAAGACAATATCCCCTGAGCAAGGATCAGACAGGAGCAATTTCAGTGCAAGTCGAGGATTTTCTTGAGGCTGGTGTTTTAAGGGTTTGCAGATCCCCTTATAATACACCGCTATTCCCTGTAAAAAAGAAATGCCTTCCAGGGCAAACGCAGACAAACCGGATGGTACATGATCTGCGGGAAATCAATAAATTGATGATTATAGATTCAGTGTTAGTCCCGAACCCTCATAAATTTTAAATCAGATCCCCTCGACCGCAGTGTTTTTTTCTATATTGGATCTAGCAAATGCGTATTTCAGCGTATGCATTGATGAAGAATGACAGTTGTTGCTTGCCTTCACACATGAAGGAAGACCGCTGTGTTGGACCAGACTACCACAAAGAGGGGCGACATCCCCCTCAGAGTTCTCACAGGCGTCAGCCTATCTTCTGTCTTCCTGGCATCCTGAGGACAGAGACACTCAATTGTTACAGTATGTTGATGATTTGATGCTGTGTACAACGACCAGGAGCATCTGTCTCATTGAGACCCGATCCCTTCTGCTGTTCTTGACAGCGGAAGGGTGTAAGGTTTCAAAAGACAAATTGCAAATCGCGCAGACAAAGGTGGTGTTTCAGGGACACTGTATCTCGGCAGAAAAGAAACCCATCACTGATAGCAGAAAGGCAGCTATTGCACAGGCTCCTCAGCCCACAAGGGCACGGTCATTGCGTGCCTTTCTGGGATTAGTAAGTTATTGCCCAGAATGGGTCCCCAGTGCATCAAGTTTGATGCAACCACTATTTGATGTGCTCATCATTTGCAACAAAGGACAACCTTTCCAAATGACAGCCGAGGCTCAAGAAGGGTTTCAAAAATTGAAAGCTGCAATCGTGGCTGCACCTGCCTTGGGCATACCAAATAATGACTTGCCATTCAATCTGTTCTGTCATGAAAGTGAGGGACACGCAAAAGGTGTTCTCACACAGCAACATGGAACTAAACAAAGACCTGTGGGGTATTACTCTGTGAGGTTGGATGTGATTGTGAGAGGAGCGCCCTCATGTATCAGAGCCATTGCTGCCTGTGCTGTGCTCAAAGAGAAAGTAGCAGACATGGTATTGGAGCACCCGTTGGTGATACAAGTACCACATGCAGTACAGGAAGTGTTGTCACAGGTGACAACCAAACATCTCTCAATGGCACGACTCACCAAATATGAGGTAGCCCTCCTTACTCCATCCAACCTCACAATCAAAAGGTGTACCACTCTGAATCCAGCCACACTTTACCAGATGTGGGAAAAGAAACTGACAGTGAGAGTAACATCCCTGTACATGACTGTATAGAATTGATGAATACCGAAACCAAACCGCTTGGCAATGTCAGTGAGACCCCTATACCAAATGCTGACTTGGAACTGTTTGTGGACGGTTCCCGTTTCTACCAAGATGGTAAACCTCATACAGGATATGCCATAGTGTCACAACATGAGGAGTTGAAGAGGGAATCTTTGCCTCCCTCTATGTGCGCACAAGAGGCGGAGCTGACTGCACTCGCTGAGGCGTGTTCAATGGCAGAGCATCGTGTAGCCAACATATATACTGACGGTCAATACTGTTTTGGTATATGTCATGACTACTTACCCTTATGGCGGGCCAGAAACTTTACCTCTTCCTCCGGGAAACCAGTTAAGAACGCCACTCTGGTAGAGCGGTTGTTGAGGGCTCTGGAGCTGCCCAAGAAGGTTGGTATCATTAAGGTGCGTGCACATACTAAGGAGCCATCGCCTGAGGCAAGAGGAAATCACAGAGCAGACCTGGCAGCTAAAGCGGCAGCCTTATTGCCTTTGTCCAGCCACCTATACTGTTTGGCAATGGATACTGCCCTGGGAAAGGTTGATATGGACTTGCTGCTGAAACTTCAGACCCAGGTCACAGACCGTGAGAAGGAGGAGTGGCGCAAGCACTCCGGGTCACTAAGTGAGGACGGGTTGTGGAGAGTGGGATCCCGGCTATGTCTGCCTAGAGTTCTTCATCCCATGATGTGTTCCCTCTCTCACGGGCCCACCCACCAGTCTAAAGAGGCAATGGTATGCTTAGTAGGTCAGTACTGGGTAGTCCCAGGTTTCCACCACTCTGCTACCAGATTTACCCAAGGTTGTGTTATCTGTGCCTGCCATAACGTTGAAAAGACTGTTAAAGTCCCTCGTAAATGCAGTCCAAAGCCATTGTATCCTTTTCAGAGATTGCAGATTGATTTCATCCAGCTCCCCAAGGTTGGGACCTATGAGTATGTTCTGGTATGTGTGGACCTCTTCTCAAAGTGGGTAGAAGGTTGGCCCTGTGCCAAGGCTAATGCAAAGACTGTAGCAAAGAAACTACTCATTGAGGTGGTGAGTAGATATGGTGTTCCAGAAGTAATTGAAAGGACAGAGGGACTCACTTTACATCAGAAGTCTGCCAGGAGGTTACACAGGCATTAGGAATACAGCAGGCATTTCACACTCCTTACCACCCTCAAAGTAGTGGTAAGGTGGAGCGTGTCAATGGTACACTTAAGACAAAGATTGCAAAAGCAGCAGCTGAAACAGGTAAACCTTGGACAGAGTGTTTGCCCATAGCTCTGTACTCAGTGCGCACTACACCTAACAAAAAGACTGGACTTAGTCCCTATGAGGTGCTTTTTGGAACTCCTCCAAAAACCGGACTGTACTTCCCACAGCAGCTGCAAAAGCTGCATTCAGACTTAACTTCTTATGTAGTTGCCTTACAAAAGACATTGCAGCAGATTCATAAACGTGTTTTCAGTTCCATTCCGGATCCATCCGCATTACCGGGAACTCATAATCTGCAGCCAGGAGATTGGGTGAGCATACGTAAATACGTAAGGCGGGCATTGGAACCTCGGTTTGAAGGCCCATACCAGGTCCAACTGATCACTCCAACTTCTGTAAAGGTGCAAGGAAAGGACACATGGATACACGTGTCCCATTGCAAATTGTTTGCAGCCCATCAGGATTAAGAAAAAGGAAGTACTTTTCCTTATTTTGTTATTTGTTTGCATTGATAGCAGTTCTGTGTTGCCAGGATGCGCTAGATGAGAGTTGTAACAACAAATTTATCGAGTACCATGGAATTGTGTCTAGAGTAAGGAACTTCTCAGATTGCTGGGTATGTACCCCTCCTGTATCGGCTAAAGCAATGCCATATATTGCATCCCCTTTAACTGAACAGCAATTGTATCTCCCTCTTATGTCCCTTCCTGAAGTGATTGCTCTGCCTGTTACAGGATGGACTAGTCTTCCCTGGTGGCAAGTAAATTTAACCTCTAGAGTTAATAGGTTTTTGAATTAACCCCTTGAGTGGCACGCCCGGAAAATTTCCGGGGACGAGCTCCACTGCTCATAGCAACATAGCCCGGAAGATTTCCGGGCTATGTATCACTATGGGAGCTGCAGAGCACAATGCCACAAGCTGTGACAGTGTGCTCTGCCTGCACAGACCCACAGAGAGCAGTGCAAGGGCTTTGAAAAACCAGCAGAAGATATTGCCGACATGTCGGCAACCTCCTGCTTTGTTTACAGGTTGCCATAGAGACCATCGGCTTGTCAGAAGCAAGCCGATGGTCTCTGTGGCAGGGAGAGCTGGTTGTTAGCTGTCAGAGGACAGCTAGGTACCTGCTCTTACAGCAGAGATCAGAGAAAACCTCCGATCTCTGCCGTGTTAACCCTTTACATGCTGCAGTCTATGTGACTGCAGCATGTAAAGGGTTGTCACCATTGGACCCCCGAAATGTGATCAGGGGTCCTGATGGGTCCCTGTGGAAGTCCCCTAAAGGGACAAAAAAAAATAAAAATTAAAAACAAATTAAAAAAAAAAAAGGAAAAAAAGTATTAAAAAAATTAAAAAAACACTTGTCTCCCTTTACTTTGTAAAAAATCAAAAATACAATCACACATGTGGTATCCGTGTGCGTCGTAATGACCCAGAGAAGGAAGGTAATACATTATTTAACCCCTTAATGACATGGCCCCTTTTTTTCTTTTTTCCCCATTTCTTTTTTTCCTCCCCCCTGTTTAAAAAATCACAACTTGTCCCGCAAAAAACAAGCCCTTATATGGCCATGTCAATGGAAAAATGAAAAAGTTATGGCTCTTGAGACGCAACTGCAAAACTAGTTGAAATTCAATGATTAGACCATTGTAAAAAACCTGCCCTGGTGGGTACGACAGGGTGGTAGGAAACCTGCCACTCAAGGGGTTAAAGGATGAAGATGGAAGATGGCACAATAAACCACTCCAAATGTTAGAAATGGGCACTATACCTGCAGATAAGACGCAGATCAGGTTTTCCATTCTTGATAAAGTAAAAGTTGTCCAGTCTGGAATTCTCTCAGGAGCTAGTGTCCTACAAAAGAACCCTCCTGCTCTTCTAAGAGTTACACAATTCCTCTTGGCAGTATGCTGACAGGTTTCCAGATGGTGACCCCACTCAGTGCAAGGAGTTGCAAGGGTACTATAAGGAGGGGGGAGAAATACGCGGACCCAGACAAACTGTAGATACTGACCAATCAGCTGTACAAGAGCAAACTGAGGGTGAACAGCCAAGATGTAATCCTAACTCATATTATGCAGCACTTACTGAAGATAAAACTACTTCATGATGTATATTTCCTGATCCAGCTTGGGTAGCCTACATAGCAGAAGCTTTCATACAGGGGGCACAGCTCAAATTGCCAGAAGGCGTATATGCAGTGTGTGGTAGTAAAGCATATAGATGGATACCACTTGGTGCTGGAGGTACATGCACATTAGCAAAGCTAGAGCCGGCCACCTGGGTTTGGACAAATGATGAATTTCCATCACATATGTTGTATAAACGTGACACACCAGACACACTTTGCACATACACACTGGGCCTGGAAGGCTGGAGCAGTGCTCGGAGGGCCACTCATATGAGAGAAGCTTTGGGAGATGCATTTGATAACATTACTGATACTTTATTTGATATATTAGGTATTCAAAATGAATATACTAAGCAACTAATTTTGGTCACCAATCAACATACAGTTGTTTTAGATCACCTCACTGCTTCACAAGGAGGTCTGTGCCAAGTAGTCGGACCATCTTGTTGTCACTACATCCATCAGGAACATTGCAGATTACACATGGCCTGGAACAAGCTAGGAAAGTGAAGGAGTTGTACCGTCAGGCTATATCAGACCATGAGACCACATGGCCAGAATGGTTATCTATCTAAACCCAGTAAACTGCTTTAAAGGCTGGGGTGGAATGATCTCAGCAGTTGTCAGTATGCTTTTACAAGGAGTTTTGCTGATTTTGGTAATTGCTATTATCGTAAAAGTCGTTGATATAATCTGTAAAATAATTATCAGTACTAATTGTAAATGTTCTCCAGGAAAATCTGGCAAGAAAGTTGCAAAAGTTTTGAATACTGAAACACATCTTATGGCTGTTCTGACAACTGATAAAGCTCCTTGGACCTTATGTGGAAAGCATACTCTGCAGAAATGTGACAACTGCATGTATTGTGGATAGGCAGGTGTATCTGAAGGATGCCACACTGGGAAATCTCCTAAAATGAATGGACTGCTATACATATACACTTCAAGGACAATTCATTAGAATGGACACATTTATGCAGATCTATATTGTGATCTTTGATGAAGTTACCTTGATATCTGTGTAACTCCTCCTTAGCATTGAATCAATTATGTCATTGCAGAACATAGGGACAGCAGAGGCCTGAGCCAGTTGGGGGATGGGCAGAGGAGTGGGAGGAAGATCTCCTTACTTTCCTCGGGGCAGGTCTCTATAGGCAGGGCTAGTAAGCGTAGCAAGGATTGCAGGTCTACTTTGTTTCCAGGTTACTAGATAGGGAATGTCTTTGAGTACCATTTTCCAGAAATTTAAGGAGGGAATTGTGAATAAAAATTAGTTTGGTTCATGAAACGATTGCTTCAGTCTGAGGATGCCTTTAAGGCCTTCAGAAAAGAACACAATGCCCGGTACATGAACTATGTGCTGATTCCAGAATTATGTATGTATTATAGCTGAAATATCTTGAAAATGGTCTCAGGATGTTGCAATGCGCCATCGATCGTGGAGGAGTTATCCTCTGATTGGGAAGTTATGATGACATTTATACCACATCTGAGAATTCCAAGGTGTTTACGCCTAATCTAAGATTGAATCTCTGGGAACTTCATTTTGTAGCCAAGGACTATATAACTTTATACCTTGTATATGTGACATTTGCATAATCCTTCCCATGTCTGGATGTTGATCCCACCCACAATATATTGATACTAAAGGTGCGGTGCTGGGGGCCCGATGCGCAGAGCCCCACTGCCATTAACCTGATTCAGGTCTCAGAACTGAGTTCTTGTTGTAAAGGCTAAGTCACTTGTGACTATTATATCTATGTTACCTGATTTAGGCGAACTTCTTTAAAAATGTCTCGATCAGTTGTCTTCCTCTCTGGAAATATTGGATTTTGAGATACTTCTTGACCATCTTGTTGGTACGTTTTTGGCAACAAATGTCTTAAAATAAGATAACAAGACAGGAAACTTTGTGGTTGGCCATTTATGGCCCAATTAATGTTTCCAGCCGCATACTCAAGGTGACATCTGGCATACATCGAGGTGACATCTGGCATACATCGAGGTGACATCTGGCATATATCGAGGTGACATCTGGCATACATCGAGGTGACATCTGGCATACATCGAGGTGACATCTGGCATATATCGAGGTGACATCTGGCATACATCTAGGTGACATCTGGCATACATCTAGGTGACATCTGGCATATATCGAGGTGACATCTGGCATACATCGAGGTGACATCTGGCATACATCGAGGTGACATCTGGCATATATCGAGGTGACATCTGGCATACATCGAGGTGACATCTGGCATACATCGAGGTGACATCTGGCATATATCGAGGTGACATCTGGCATACATCTAGGTGACATCTGGCATACATCTAGGTGACATCTGGCATACATCGAGGTGACATCTGGCATACATCGAGGTGACATCTGGCATATATCGAGGTGACATCTGGCATACATCTAGGTGACATCTGGCATATATCGAGGTGACATCTGGCATACATCTAGGTGACATCTGGCATATATCGAGGTGACATCTGGCATATATCGAGGTGACATCTGGCATACATCTAGGTGACATCTGGCATACATCTAGGTGACATCTGGCATACATCGAGGTGACATCTGGCATATATCGAGGTGACATCTGGCATACATCGAGGTGACATCTGGCATACATCGAGGTGACATCTGGCATACATCTAGGTGACATCTGGCATACATCGAGGTGACATCTGGCATACATCGAGGTGACATCTGGCATACATCGAGGTGACATCTGGCATATATCGAGGTGACATCTGGCATACATCGAGGTGACATCTGGCATATATCGAGGTGACATCTGGCATATATCGAGGTGACATCTGGCATACATCGAGGTGACATCTGGCATACATCGAGGTGACATCTGGCATACATCGAGGTGACATCTGGCATACATCGAGGTGACATCTGGCATATATCGAGGCGGAAGTTGAAAATCTTGATGTTTTCATTCTTTTAAACTAAGGCATGTCCTGCAGCTCTGAGCAGTTGCATCTGCCGAAACATGTCAGCTACTTGTTAGCAGAGACGAGCATCTTATAACATGTCTCAATGTGTGAAATAAAGATTTACAGGAGAAAATCTTGTGTAGAAGCAACTTTATCCTACATTGGATCATTACAACACCCTCTAGGGTGGGATTTGGCCCAAGAAGCGCCTCCAATGGACTACTGAAGAGGGGAACAAGGGCTTGTGAACTGACAAAACAAAATGTAACATCTTTTGTAGATCACGCAGGGTTTTTGTATGCCGTCGAGTACTGGATCCACAGGGTGAGTAGCACACTGGACAAAAAGGGCACCCACAGCATTTGATACAGCAGGCAGCGCCCTCTGGTGGGCAACTAGTTGGTCAGGGGTTCATAATACAACAAGACTATGATCCAAAACATTCTTCTAGGTTATGTGAGAGCTACTTAAGGAGACAAGAAGTTGGTAGACTGAAAATAATGGAATGCCCTGCATTCTCCAGACCTAAACCCCATTAAAGGGGTTGTCCGGCCACACAGGGAAAATTGTTTTTAATAAAAATGCTGCTTTCCTTTCAGTAACCATGGTAACACACAGCATACCGGGGCCACAGGGTTTCTTTCCTTAGAATCTGATCTTCACTGCAGCTTTCAAAGATGGCGCCTCTGTGCTGCCTTCCCACAATGCTCTGCGCTCTCCCCCTCTGTGCTGCCTTCCCACAATGCCCTGCGCTCTCCCCCTCTGTGCTGCCTTCCCACAATGCTCTGCGCTCCCCCTCTGTGCTGCCTTCCCACAATGCCCTGCGCTCTCCCCCTCTGTGCTGCCTTCCCACAATGCCCTGCGCTCTCCCCCTCTGTGCTGCCTTCCCACAATGCCCTGCGCTCCCCCCTCTGTGCTGCCTTCCCACAATGCCCTGCGCTCTCCCCCTCTGTGCTGCCTTCCCACAATGCCCTGCGCTCCCCCCTCTGTGTTGCCTTCCCACAATGCTCTGTGCTCTCCCTCCTCTGTGCTGCCTTCCCACAATGCTCTGTGCTCTCCCTCCTCTGTGCTGCCTTCCCACAATGCCCTGCGCTCTCCCCCTCTGTGCTGCCTTCCCACAATGCTCTGCGCTCTCCTCCTCTGTGCTGCCTTCCCACAAGGCTCTGCGCTCTCCCTCCTCTGTGCTGCCTTCCCACAATGCCCTGCGCTCCCCCCTCTGTGCTGCCTTCCCACAATGCCCTGCGCTCTCCTCCTCTGTGCTGCCTTCCCACAATGCCCTGCGCTCCCCCCTCTGTGCTGCCTTCCCACAATGCCCTGCGCCCTCCCCCTCTGTGCTGCCTTCCCACAATGCCCTGCGCTCCCACCTCTGTGCTGCCTTCCCACAATGCTCTGCGCTCTCCCCCTCTGTGCTGCCTTCCCACAAGGCTCTGCACTCTCCCTCCTCTGTGCTGCCTTCCCACAAGGCTCTGCGCTCTCCCTCCTCTGTGCTGCCTTCCCACAAGGCTCTGCGCTCTCCCTCCTCTGTGCTGCCTTCCCACAATGCCCTGCGCTCCCCCCTCTGTGCTGCCTTCCCACAATGCCCTGCGCTCTCCCCCTCTGTGCTGCCTTCCCACAATGCCCTGCGCTCTCCCCCTCTGTGCTGCCTTCCCACAATGCCCTGCGCTCTCCCCCTCTGTGCTGCCTTCCCACAAGGCTCTGCACTCTCCCTCCTCTGTGCTGCCTTCCCACAAGGCTCTGCGCTCTCCCTCCTCTGTGCTGCCTTCCCACAATGCCCTGCGCTCCCCCCTCTGTGCTGCCTTCCCACAATGCCCTGCGCTCCCCCCTCTGTGCTGCCTTCCCACAAGGCTCTGCACTCTCCCTCCTCTGTGCTGCCTTCCAACAAGGCTCTGCGCTCTCCCTCCTCTGTGCTGCCTTCCCACAAGGCTCTGCGCTCTCCCTCCTCTGTGCTGCCTTCCCACAATGCCCTGCGCTCCCCCCTCTGTGCTGCCTTCCCACAATGCCCTGCGCTCCCCCCTCTGTGCTGCCTTCCCACAAGGCTCTGCACTCTCCCTCCTCTGTGCTGCCTTCCAACAAGGCTCTGCGCTCTCCCTCCTCTGTGCTGCCTTCCCACAAGGCTCTGCGCTCTCCCTCCTCTGTGCTGCCTTCCCACAATGCCCTGCGCTCCCCCCTCTGTGCTGCCTTCCCACAATGCCCTGCGCTCTCCTCCTCTGTGCTGCCTTCCCACAATGCCCTGCGCTCCCCCCTCTGTGCTGCCTTCCCACAATGCCCTGCGCTCTCCCCCTCTGTGCTGCCTTCCCACAATGCCCTGCGCTCCCCCCTCTGTGCTGCCTTCCCACAATGCTCTGCGCTCCCCCCTCTGTGCTGCCTTCCCACAATGCCCTGCGCTCTCCTCCTCTGTGCTGCCTTCCCACAATGCTCTGCGCTCTCCCCCTCTGTGCTGCCTTCCCACAATGCCCTGCGCTCTCCCCCTCTGTGCTGCCTTCCCACAATGCCCTGCGCTCCCCCCTCTGTGCTGCCTTCCCACAATGCCCTGCTCTCCCCCCTCTGTGCTGCCTTCCCACAATGCCCTGCGCTCTCCCCCTCTGTACTGCCTTCCCACAATGCCCTGCGCTCTCCCGCCTCTGTGCTGCCTTCCCACAATGCCCTGCTCTCCCCCCTCTGTGCTGCCTTCCCACAATGCCCTGCTCTCCCCCCTCTGTGCTGCCTTCCCACAATGCCCTGCGCTCTCCCCCTCTGTGTAGCCTTCCCACAATGCCCTGCGCTCTCCCCCTGTGATGCCTTCCCACAATGCCCTGCGCTCCCCCCTCTGTGCTGCCTTCCCACAATGCTCTGCGCTCTCCCCCTCTGTGCTGCCTTCCCACAATGCCCTGCGCTCTCCCCCTCTGTGCTGCCTTCCCACAATGCCCTGCGCTCCCCCCTCTGTGCTGCCTTCCCACAATGCCCTGCTCTCCCCCCTCTGTGCTGCCTTCCCACAATGCCCTGCGCTCTCCCCCTCTGTACTGCCTTCCCACAATGCCCTGCGCTCTCCCGCCTCTGTGCTGCCTTCCCACAATGCCCTGCTCTCCCCCCTCTGTGCTGCCTTCCCACAATGCCCTGCTCTCCCCCCTCTGTGCTGCCTTCCCACAATGCCCTGCGCTCTCCCCCTCTGTGTAGCCTTCCCACAATGCCCTGCGCTCTCCCCCTGTGATGCCTTCCCACAATGCCCTGCGCTCCCCCCTCTGTGCTGCCTTCCCACAATGCCCTGCGCTCTCCCCCTCTGTGCTGCCTTCCCACAATGCCCTGCGCTCTCCCCCTCTGTGCTGCCTTCCCACAATGCTCTGCGCTCTCCCCCCTCTGTTCTGCCTTCCCACAATGCCCTGCGCCCTCCCCCTCTGTGCTGCCTTCCCACAATGCCCTGCGCTCCCCCCTCTGTGCTGCCTTCCCACAATGCTCTGCGCTCTCCCCCTCTGTGCTGCCCTCCCACAAGGCTCTGCACTCTCCCCCTCTGTGCTGCCTTCCCACAATGCCCTGCGCTCCCCCCTCTGTGCTGCCTTCCCACAATGCCCTGCGCTCTCCCCCTGTGATGCCTTCCCACAATGCCCTGCGCTCCCCCCTCTGTGCTGCCTTCCCACAATGCTCTGCGCTCTCCCCCTCTGTGCTGCCTTCCCACAATGCCCTGCGCTCTCCCCCTCTGTGCTGCCTTCCCACAATGCCCTGCGCTCCCCCCTCTGTGCTGCCTTCCCACAATGCCCTGCTCTCCCCCCTCTGTGCTGCCTTCCCACAATGCCCTGCGCTCTCCCCCTCTGTACTGCCTTCCCACAATGCCCTGCGCTCTCCCGCCTCTGTGCTGCCTTCCCACAATGCCCTGCTCTCCCCCCTCTGTGCTGCCTTCCCACAATGCCCTGCTCTCCCCCCTCTGTGCTGCCTTCCCACAATGCCCTGCGCTCTCCCCCTCTGTGTAGCCTTCCCACAATGCCCTGCGCTCTCCCCCTGTGATGCCTTCCCACAATGCCCTGCGCTCCCCCCTCTGTGCTGCCTTCCCACAATGCCCTGCGCTCTCCCCCTCTGTGCTGCCTTCCCACAATGCCCTGCGCTCTCCCCCTCTGTGCTGCCTTCCCACAATGCTCTGCGCTCTCCCCCCTCTGTTCTGCCTTCCCACAATGCCCTGCGCCCTCCCCCTCTGTGCTGCCTTCCCACAATGCCCTGCGCTCCCCCCTCTGTGCTGCCTTCCCACAATGCTCTGCGCTCTCCCCCTCTGTGCTGCCCTCCCACAAGGCTCTGCACTCTCCCTCCTCTGTGCTGCCTTCCCACAATGCCCTGCGCTCCCCCCTCTGTGCTGCCTTCCCACAATGCCCTGCGCTCTCCCCCTCTGTGCTGCCTTCCCACAATGCCCTGCGCTCTCCCCCTCTGTGCTGCTCTCCCACAAGGCTCTGCACTCTCCCTCCTCTGTGCTGCCTTCCCACAAGGCTCTGCGCTCTCCCTCCTCTGTGCTGCCTTCCCACAATGCCCTGCGCTCCCCCCTCTGTGCTGCCTTCCCACAATGCCCTGCGCTCCCCCCTCTGTGCTGCCTTCCCACAAGGCTCTGCACTCTCCCTCCTCTGTGCTGCCTTCCAACAAGGCTCTGCGCTCTCCCTCCTCTGTGCTGCCTTCCCACAAGGCTCTGCGCTCTCCCTCCTCTGTGCTGCCTTCCCACAATGCCCTGCGCTCCCCCCTCTGTGCTGCCTTCCCACAATGCCCTGCGCTCTCCTCCTCTGTGCTGCCTTCCCACAATGCTCTGCGCTCTCCCCCTCTGTGCTGCCTTCCCACAATGCCCTGCGCTCTCCCCCTCTGTGCTGCCTTCCCACAATGCCCTGCGCTCTCCCCCTCTGTGCTGCCTTCCCACAATGCCCTGCGCTCCCCCCTCTGTGCTGCCTTCCCACAATGCTCTGCGCTCCCCCCTCTGTGCTGCCTTCCCACAATGCCCTGCGCTCTCCTCCTCTGTGCTGCCTTCCCACAATGCTCTGCGCTCTCCCCCTCTGTGCTGCCTTCCCACAATGCCCTGCGCTCTCCTCCTCTGTGCTGCCTTCCCAAAATGCTCTGCGCTCTCCCCCTCTGTGCTGCCTTCCCACAATGCTCTGCGCTCTCCCGCCTCTGTGCTGCCTTCCCACAATGCCCTGCGCTCTCCCCCTCTGTACTGCCTTCCCACAATGCCCTGCGCTCTCCCGCCTCTGTGCTGCCTTCCCACAATGCCCTGCTCTCCCCCCTCTGTGCTGCCTTCCCACAATGCCCTGCTCTCCCCCCTCTGTGCTGCCTTCCCACAATGCCCTGCGCTCTCCCCCTCTGTGTAGCCTTCCCACAATGCCCTGCGCTCTCCCCCTGTGATGCCTTCCCACAATGCCCTGCGCTCCCCCCTCTGTGCTGCCTTCCCACAATGCCCTGCGCTCTCCCCCTCTGTGCTGCCTTCCCACAATGCCCTGCGCTCTCCCCCTCTGTGCTGCCTTCCCACAATGCTCTGCGCTCTCCCGCCTCTGTGCTGCCTTCCCACAATGCCCTGCGCTCTCCTCCTCTGTGCTGCCTTCCCACAATGCCCTGCGCTCTCCCCCTCTGTGCTGCCTTCCCACAATGCCCTGCGCTCCCCCCTCTGTGCTGCCTTCCCACAATGCCCTGCTCTCCCCCCTCTGTGCTGCCTTCCCACAATGCCCTGCGCTCTCCCCCTCTGTACTGCCTTCCCACAATGCCCTGCGCTCTCCCGCCTCTGTGCTGCCTTCCCACAATGCCCTGCTCTCCCCCCTCTGTGCTGCCTTCCCACAATGCCCTGCGCTCTCCCCCTCTGTGTAGCCTTCCCACAATGCCCTGCGCTCTCCCCCTGTGATGCCTTCCCACAATGCCCTGCGCTCCCCCCTCTGTGCTGCCTTCCCACAATGCCCTGCGCTCTCCCCCTCTGTGCTGCCTTCCCACAATGCCCTGCGCTCTCCCCCTCTGTGCTGCCTTCCCACAATGCTCTGCGCTCTCCCGCCTCTGTGCTGCCTTCCCACAATGCCCTGCGCTCTCCTCCTCTGTGCTGCCTTCCCACAATGCTCTGCGCTCTCCCCCTCTGTGCTGCCTTCCCACAATGCCCTGCGCTCTCCCCCTCTGTGCTGCCTTCCCTCAATGCCCTGCGCTCCCCCCTCTGTTCTGCCTTCCCACAATGCCCTGCGCTCTCCCCCTCTGTGCTGCCTTCCCACAATGCTCTGCGCTCTCCCCCTCTGTGCTGCCTTCCCACAATGCCCTGCGCTCCCCCCTCTGTGCTGCCTTCCCACAATGCCCTGCGCTCCCCCCTCTGTGCTGCCTTCCCACAATGCTCTGCGCTCTCCCCCTCTGTGCTGCCTTCCCACAATGGTCTGCGCTCTCCCCCTCTGTGCTGCCTTCCCACAATGGTCTGCGCTCTCCCCCTCTGTGCTGCCTTCCCACAATGCCCTGCGCTCCCCCCTCTGTGCTGCCTTCCCACAATGCCCTGCGCTCTCCTCCTCTGTGCTGCCTTCCCACAATGCCCTGCGCTCTCCCCCTCTGTGCTGCCTTCCCACAATGCCCTGCGCTCTCCTCCTCTGTGCTGCCTTCCCACAATGCTCTGCGCTCTCCCCCTCTGTGCTGCCTTCCTATAATGGTCTGCGCTCTCCCCCTCTGTGCTGCCTTCCCACAATGGTCTGCGCTCTCCTCCTCTGTGCTGCCTTCCCAAAATGCTCTGCGCTCTCCCCCTCTGTGCTGCCTTCCCACAATGCTCTGCGCTCTCCCGCCTCTGTTCTGCCTTCCCACAATGCCCTGCGCTCTCCCCCTCTGTGCTGCCTTACCACAAGGCTCTGCACTCTCCCTCCTCTGTGCTGCCTTCCCACAAGGCTCTGCGCTCTCCCTCCTCTGTTCTGCCTTCCCACAATGCCCTGCGCTCTCCCCCTCTGTGCTGCCTTCCCACAATGCTCTGCGCTCTCCCGCCTCTGTGCTGCCTTCCCACAATGCCCTGCGCTCTCCCCCTCTGTGCTGCCTTCCTATAATGGTCTGCGCTCTCCCCCTCTGTGCTGCCTTCCCACAATGCTCTGCGCTCTCCCCCTCTGTGCTGCCTTCCTATAATGGTCTGCGCTCTCCCCCTCTGTGCTGCCTTCCCACAATGGTCTGCGCTCTCCTCCTCTGTGCTGCCTTCCCACAATGCACTGCGCTCTCCCCCTCTGTGCTACCTTCCCACAATGCTCTGCGCTCTCCCCCTCTGTGCTGCCTTCCCACAATGCCCTGCGCTCCCCCCTCTGTGCTGCCTTCCCAAAATGCCCTGCGCTCCCCCCTCTGTGCTGCCTTCCCACAATGCCCTGCGCTCTCCTCCTCTGTGCTGCCTTCCCACAATGCTCTGCGCTCTCCCCCTCTGTGCTGCCTTCCCACAAATCCCACAGGATTTTGCCTCGGCCCTGTAATTTTGGCAATGAAGGTACGCGGGGTGCCTCCGGGTGGTGGTGGGCCCTTTCAATGCAGAGTAGAGGTGAGAGTTTGGACCATATGCCTGCATGAGGAGTGATCTCGGAAGTCACAAGGCTTCTTGCCCTCCGGCAATCCTATGAATCCGAGGTTGCATCGTACCAGGCGATTCTCCAGGCCATCTAATTTCTTCTGCTGCGCTGTGAAGCTGAAGATAAGGGTCTGCACCCGATTCGAGGTGTAGTGGTGCCTTCCAGGTTAGAGACCCGTGTCTCGATCCTGGTTGTGCGTTCCCTCGGTTTTTGAATGCCCGCCCGCAGCAGACCAAAATCTGATTGTAGGGCGTCAATTTTTTTCTGTAAGTGCAGAGCGGGATTCTGTAATTGCTTTAAGGCATCGTCAACGGTCGGACCGGATACAGGAGGTGAATCTGGTGCGGCCCCATCAGAGGAAGCGCCTTGTTGGCTGCAGGGCTTGTTAGAGTCCGCCAAGGCGTCAGGATAGGCGTACTGTTGCAGCTTATTAACCAATGTAGCTTGTTCAGTAGGAGCCGTCTCACTGTAAGGTTATAGTAGGAGATATCTGCAGCCCCGAACTTATAAAGTATCACGGGAAGAGTCACATGCAGTTTAATCGCTAACGCATCGCTATTGGGGTAGTCATGATGTAGTAATGCCAGTGGACCGCTGCCGCCACACCACAGATGACAGCATAGAAGAGGCCAAGAAACAGTATATATGGAGTAGGCCTTGTGGTTTGTAGAGTAGGTGAGCTACAAGCACAGATCAGTCTGTGTCTCCCTCTATCTCACAGTCTCTAGAAACCCGGCGAAAGACATGAGCTTCACCCCTCTGCACTGCAGTGCTAAGTCTTCAGGGGCGCTCTATCCCGATCTGCTTCTCCTCCCTTTCCCTCCTTCTCCTGTCAACTCTATTGGTCTTGTAAAATAAAATTGACTGCATAGATTATTTGAAATTCCACTGTGTAGTGCTGGGTGTTCCCTGTTGCTGTTCTCAGTGTTCTCAAGCAGGGGGAGTGCTATCGGATTGTGCCTTTAGGAGGTGGTGTATGGCTGGATGGACAGACAGTTGGAAGAATGGATGGATAGATGAATGCAGGGAAGAGAGCAAAAGGCTCTGGCCCAGATGTAATAGTTATTAAAGGGGTTGTCCCGCGCCGAAACGGGTTTTTTTTTTTTTCAATAGCCCCCCCGTTTGGCGCGAGACAAACCCAATGCAGGGATTAAAAAAAACAAAACAGATAGTACTTACCCGAATCCCCGCGGTGCGGCGTCTTCATACTTACCTTGTGAAGATGGCCGCCGGGATCTTCACCCTCGGTGGACCGCAGGGCTTCTGTGCGGTCCATTGCCGATTCCTGCCTCCTGATTGGCTGGAATCGGCACACGTGACGGGGCGGAGCTACGAGGAGCCGCTCTCCGTCACGAGCGGCCCCATTCAGCAAAGGAGAAGACCGGACTGTGCAAGCGCGTCTAATCGGGCGATTAGACGCTGAAGATTAGACGGGGACGCTAGCAACGGAGCAGGTAAGTGAATAACTTCTGTATGGCTCATATTTAATGCACGATGTATATTACAAAGTGCATTAATATGGCCATACAGAAGTGCTTACCCCCACTTTGTTTCGTGGGACAACCCCTTTAAGTGCAAGTCTCTAGCATATACTCCAAGCTTTTCTGTCTGCCTTGTACCTCCTGCCTCTTAGATTCAGGGGCAGAGGGGCCCTCCAGATCTTTCAAAGTGGCCCCCTCACTCTGCTGTTCGAGTCCCCTGGCAGGAGCCTGCAGCTATCTGCATTGGGCTCACACCTCCTGGTGTGTTCATGCCGCCAAGGCCACTTGCCCAACTAGGCCAGTGACCACTCCCAGGCCTTTTTGGCTGCTTTTCCCTGGCACTGGAGCACCTATGGATAAGTCCCAGGGCCTACTGGGCCCCTAGAAGCAGACAATCAAGCCCTTTCAGCAGGCAGAGGAGAGTATTCATGGCTGCAAGGCCCAGTGGCCTGAAGGGACCCACGGACTCCCCCAGGTATGTTCACGGGTCTGTTGGGCAGGGATGGTACCTGTGCATGCCACTTTGCCCGTCTCTCTTGCGGGGGTGTTCCTCCAGTGGTCACCTGGAGGCATATCTTTAACCCCAGGCTGGGGATACAAATTTTCAGTAGGCCCAACTAGGCCACGGCCCCGACCTTTGCCACAGCCAGGCTCCGGAGCTTTAAAAAAGCTTTTGTGGGGTATAATACCCTGTCTGGGGGACACAGGGGATATATCTTAGCTCCCCAAAGCAGAATGGTGGGCGTTTCTGCAAGATAGCTGGGCAACTCGGTGGAGCCACCCCACATCTCATACCATCCTTATTGAAAAAATGAACAAATTTGGGATTGACAAGGCAACTGTTAGGTGGATTCACAACTGGCTGAGTGATCGTACTCAAAGAGGGGTCATAAATGGCTGCACATCCAAGTGGAAGAATGTATCAAGTGGGGAACCACAAGGCTCTGTCCTGGGCCCATTATTGGCCAGCATTGTTATAAATGATCTGGAGGAGGGAATTGTGGGAAACTGATCAAATCTGCCGACGACACAAAGCTAGGAGGGATAGCTAACACTAGGGAAGAGAGAGAGTATTCAAAAAGATCTAGAAAAGCTTGCACAGTGGTCGGCGACTAACAGAATGGTATTTAGCAAGGAGAAATGCAAAGTCCTACATCTGGGCAGGAAAAATGAGGAAAGCAAATACAGAATGGGAGGAATTGGGCTAAGCAGCAGCACATGTGAAAAAGACTTGGGTATACTAATAGATCATAGACTGAACATGAGTCAACAATGTGATGCAGCAGCCAAAAACGCAGACACAATTCTGGGATGTATTAGGAGAAGCATAGAGTCTAGATCACGTGAGGTCATTATCCTCCTCTACTCTTCCTTAGTCAGACCTCATCTGGAATACTGGGTCCAGTTCTGGGCACCCCACTTCATACAAGACATAGACAAACTGGAGTAAGTTCAGAGAAGAGTTACCAAGATGGTGAGTGGTCTGCAAATCATGTCCTATGAGGAACGGTTAAAGAAATGTTTAGCAGAAGAGAAGGCTGAGAGGAGACGAATATTGCTATGTGACAAATATACGTCACTAGGAAATACCTGAAGTCCTCCGGGACTTTTCAATTATCTTCCCTTCCTAAATTCAGGCCGTGGATAACTACTTCTAAGTGTCGCTGTGCAGAAACTGGTTGCCTAGCAACAACAAGGACAAGATAAGAGTGTGTCATTCATAAGTAATGTGACATCTGGCTAATATTTGTGAGCCGTGATAAATGTAACTGCTGAAGATTTCACTTTATTTTACTTCTGCTGACTCAGCGGCCCTGTGATCCTGAAACTACAAAGGGGAGCAAAAAACGCTTGCAAAAAGCTGCATCCAAGCGGATCCTGCCGAAAACGATAACATAAATCCAGTTTTATTCATTAGATTTAACCGGGTCGTAGGAATTCACCCCTACTCTGAAGCCACCGGTGGAAGGCGACATGCTACTGCATTATGGATCATAAGTCCCATCTCTTCCACCCTCAACCAACGAAGCCTATAAGGCAGCGGCATTACCTCTCCTAATATCTAAAGCCGCAGGCCAAAATTTGTTATAACTGATTAATTTATGTTTTTCTCTTCATGGTACAGAGGCACAACACACTTGATAGTTTACAATTCACAATATGGGGCACAGAAGGTTTGGTAGTTTCAGTACACATGCAGGAGTGGGGCTAATATTTGAACATTGCAGCTTAACTTCAATAATCTTTAGTATAACAGCGAGCGCTGACTTCAGGTCACTGGGCTGGCTCCTGTGACTCTGGCTGGGACAGGATGGTGTTGGCTACGCCCAGACCCCCAGGACGGTGCTGACTTCTCACAGACCCCCAGGACGGTGCTGACTACTCACAGATCCCCAGGACGGTGCTGACTTCTCACAGACCCCCAGGACGGTGCTGACTTCTCACAGACCCCCAGGACGGTGCTGACTACTCACAGACCCCCAGGACGGTGCTGACTTCTCACAGACCCCCAGGACGGTGCTGACTTCTCACAGACCCCCAGAACGGTGCTGACTTCTCACAGACCCCCAGGACGGTGCTGACTTCTCACAGACCCCCAGGACGGTGCTGACTTCTCACAGACCCCCAGGACGGTGCTGACTACTCACAGATCCCCAGGACGGTGCTGACTTCTCACAGACCCCCAGGACGGTGCTGACTTCTCACAGACCCCCAGGACGGTGCTGACTTCTCACAGACCCCCAGGACGGTGCTGACTTCTCACAGACCCCCTGGACGGTGCTGACTACTCACAGATCCCCAGGACGGTGCTGACTTCTCACAGACCCCCAGGACGGTGCTGACTTCTCACAGACCCCCAGGACGGTGCTGACTTCTCACAGATCCCCAGGACGGTGCTGACTTCTCACAGATCCCCAGGACGGTGCTGACTTCTCACAGACCCCCAGGACGGTGCTGACTTCTCACAGACCCCCAGGACGGTGCTGACTTCTCACAGACCCCCAGGACGGTGCTGACTTCTCACAGACCCCCAGGACGGTGCTGACTTCTCACAGACCCCCAGGACGGTGCTGACTTCTCACAGATCCCCAGGACGGTGCTGACTTCTCACAGATCCCCAGGACGGTGCTGACTTCTCACAGATCCCCAGGACGGTGCTGACTTCTCACAGACCCCCAGGACGGTGCTGACTTCTCACAGACCCCCAGGACGGTGCTGACTTCTCACAGACCCCCAGGACGGTGCTGACTTCTCACAGACCCCCAGGACGGTGCTGACTTCTCACAGATCCCCAGGACGGTGCTGACTTCTCACAGACCCCCAGGACGGTGCTGACTTCTCACAGACCCCCAGAACGGTGCTGACTTCTCACAGACCCCCAGGACGGTGCTGACTTCTCACAGACCCCCAGGACGGTGCTGACTTCTCACAGACCCCCAGGAAGGAGTTTGTATGTTCTCCCTGTGGCTTTCCTCCTACTACAGTATGCGTGCGCTAGATAGATAAAGGTGATAAGAGCGAGATGGAAGGATGTCCCGTAGTATTAGCCCTCTCGCCCATTATCAGATGTTCTTTGCATAGCTTTTCCAAACTTTCGGTGATTTGTCGGCTCGCGGCTTTGAGGATGCAGAGAACGAGCCGGAAGCTTCTATATAGAGATGACATCCTGCCAGCTGCTACATTGTCTGCAATGAAGTGCCACAACCTGCTGAGATTCACAGAGCCGTCCATAGATGGCTGGAGAGAGCCCGCCGCATCGCTCAACTACAGTTTTCTTTATTTTTGCTGTTTTTTGGTTGATTTTTTTTGACAATATCCTATCGCTACCTGGAAAGCATCGAGCAGCAACAGGTCTGGGTGTTATTTGGGTCTCTGGGCGACATCATGATATAAAGTACCAACAGCCTCACTGAGAGTGTTTCCTCATCACATTTCACTAATCTGTGGGGTTCACATAAAGCCACGCTGCGATGGAGCCAACAGAACTGCTCACTGTCAGTACTGTAGTCATCGTCATTTTGGGGTCTGTTTCACTGGGTCTCTATTATAGTTGACTACGCCAGTCTATACCCCAAATACAGTGGACAGTAATGGCAGTCATTGGTCTGTAGCGGGCAGCGTGGGAGCAGCTTGGCTCATGGTGGCCGTTACGCCCACCTGGGTGCACTGCAGTGGTTAACGTGCAGCATCCCCTAGGGTGACCCCGGACACAGCATACGCTGAGGAGCATGCGGGCGGGGGGGGGGGGGGGGGGGGGCTAAAATGCTGGCTTGTCATGGGCAGCACTCACCACACTCCCTCCCGCAGGGATGAACATAGCCAAGGTCAGGGCAGTGCTGTGCCTCTTCCGAACACCCCCGGCATGGGGATGCCCAATAAACATTAGGACAGGTGCAGAGGTTGTCACGGGTGACACCACCATTACGGCACCCACCGGCATGAACATCGGCAAAGAAATAAGTGAGCCGCAGACAACATTATAGTACCTCAGGTCTCCGGGAACGGTCAGGGCCTGGAATTACTTTACTTTGCGGTAACTTAAACTAACCCCCTGCCCCTTCACCCACTGACCCTCCACCTGCTGACCCTTTATACCCTGTCCCTTCACCCGCTGCCCCTCCATTCACTGCCACTCCACCTGTTGCAACTTCACCGCTTGCCCCTTCAACCGTTGCCCCTCCACCCAATGCCCCTTCATCCACTACCACTCCACCCCTTGCCACTTCACACCGTGCCCCTCCACCCGCTGCTCCTCCACTCGCTGCCCCTTCACCCGTTGATTCTTTACCCCCTGCCGCTTCACCCACTGCCCCTTCCCCCACTGCCCCTCCACCCGCTGCCCCTCCATCCACTGCCACTCCACCCGTTGCCACTTCCCCCACTGCCACTTCACCCGCTGCCCCTCCACTCGTTGCCCCTCCAACTCCAGCCTCTTCACCCACTGCCCCTCTACCTGCTGCCACTTCACCCCCTGCCCCTTCACCCACTGCCTCTCCACTGCACCTCGATCCACTGCCCCTTCCTCCGCTGCCCCTTTTCCCACTGGCCCCACCACCACCTGCCCCTCAACCTGCTGTGCCCCCACCAGCAGCCCCTCCACCGCCCCTCCACCAACTGCCACTTGACCCCCTGCCCCTTCACCCACTGCCCCTCCACCCACTGCCTCTTGACCCCCTGCCCTTTCACCTACTGCCCCTCCCCCACCTACCCCTCCAACAGCTGCGCCTCCAGCCGCTGCACCTTCACCCACTGCCCCTCCTCCCCCTGCCCTTCCACCCACTGACCCCTCCACAACCTGCCCCTCTACCCGTTGTACCTCCACCACCTGCCCCTCCACCAGCAGCACCTCCACCCGCCACACCTCCACCGCTGCGCTTCCACTCCCTGCCCCTCCACCCACGGCCACTTCATTCCCTGCCCCTTTACCCACTGCCCTTCCACCCGTTGTGCCTCTACCACCTGCCCCTCCACCCTCTGTCCTTCCATCCACTGCCCCTCCACCAGCAGCACCTCCACCCGCACCACCTCCGACCACTACACCTCCACTGCTGCGCTTCCACTCGCTGCCACTTCACCCGTTGCCCCTCCACCTGCTGCAACTTTACCCCCTGCCTCTTCACCCGCTGCCCCTCCACCCGCTGTCCATCTGCCTGCTGCACCTCGATCCCCTGCCCCTACCCCCATTGCCCCTTTTCCCACTGGCCCCTCCATCCGCGGCCTCACCACCAGCAACCCCTCGACTCACAGCACCTCCACCCCTGCCCCTCCACCCGCTACCCCTCCACCAGCTGCGCTTCCACCCGCTGCGCCTCCACCCGCTGTGCCTCCAGCCACTGCCCCTCCACCCACTGCCTCTTCACCCCCTGCCCCTCCACCCCCTGCTCCTCCACCCACTGCCCCTCTACCCATTGCCCCCAAACCGCTGCTCCTCCACTTGCTGCTACTTCATCCCCTGCCCCTTCCCCCTCTGCCCCTTTCCCCACTGGCCCCTCAACAAACTGCATCTCCAGCTGCTGTGCCTCCACCACTTGCCCCTCAACCAGCAGCAACTCCACCCGCTACACCTCCACCGCTGCGCTTCCACTCGCTGCCCCTCGACCAGCAGCACCTCCAGCCACTGCACCTCCACCTGCTGCCCCTTCACCCACTGCCCCTCCACCAACTGCCACTTGACCCCCTGCCCCTTCACCCACTGCCCCTCCACCCACTGCCTCTTGACCCCCTGCCTTTCACCTACTGCCCCTCCACCCGCTGTCCCTCTGCTTGCTGCGCCTCGATCCCCTGCCCCTTCCCCCGCTGCCCCTTTTCCCACTGGCTACTCCAGCTGCTGTGCCACCACCACCTGCCCCTCCACCTTCTGCCCCTCCCTCCGCTGCCTCACCACCAGCACCTAAACCCGCAGCACCTTTACCCGCTGCCAGTCCACCCGCTACCCCTCCACCAGCTGCGCTTCCACCCGCTGTGACTCCAGCCACTGCACCTCCACCCCCTGCCACCCCACCCACTGTCACTCCACCCACTGACGCTTCACCCATTGCCCCTCCACCCACTGCCTCTTCACCCCCTGCCCCTCCACCCGCTGACTCCACCCCCTGCTCCTCTACCCGCTGCACCTCCACCCCCTGCTACTCCACCCACTGCCCCTAGACCCGCTGCCCCTTCACCCCCTGCTCCTCCACCCACTGCCCCTCCACCCTCTGCCCCTTCACCCATTGCCCCCAACCCGCTGCCCCTCCACTCGCTGCCACTTCATCCCTTGCCCCTCCACCCGCTGCCCTTCCACCCGCTGGCCCCTCCACCCAATGTGCCTACTCCACCTGCCCCTCCACCCTCTGCCCCTCCATCCACTGCCACTCCACCACTGCGCTTCCGCTCGCTGCCCCTACACCAGCAGCGCCTTCAACTGCTGCACCTCCAGCCCCTGCCCCTCCAAACACTGCCCCTCCACCTGCTGCCCCTTCACCCATTGCTCCTCCACCCGCCGCCTATTCACCCTCTGCCCCTCCACCTGCTACCCTTTCACCCACTGCCCCTCCATCTGTAAGATGGTGAAACAGTCCTCCTGCTGGAAATGTCCGTTTCTGTTGTAACTGTCATTTTGTTTTTTGACCACAAGAGGTCACTGTGCTCTGGACTGGGATAGAGAAAAAAGAAGTGCATCATGACCATAGAGAGGAGCAGAGGAAAGCGGTTAGGTGCGTGTGAGCGAGCTGGGTTGGGCTGGTGAGGACTGCAGCTAGCGAGAGAGACACTGCGATCCACCGGAAAAAGGACCCCAACGAGGACCGGAGCTTCCGTGAGGGGAGCTGCATTAGAGACTGTTCCAGAGTTTGTCAGACTACCATCTTAACGGAGAAGATGGTCATTACAGACCGGGCTCAGAAGTAGCGGCGTCAGTGAGTTCATATGGTTCTTGGATGAAATCCTATTCCTGCGTTCCGGACAAAGTCTAAAGGTACCCACCAGACCCGGGTCAGCCAGAGAACTAAGGCCTCTGGTGTAACCGTGCACGCACCGCCAATCTGACTGAGACTAATAACAAGGCCGGCAGATAGCTAGTTTAGTTAGGCATACTGATTGCCGCCGGCCGCACTGCTGGGGACTGAGCTGTCCGACATAGTCCTAACACACAGAGAACTCTATACTCGTAGAGCTGTCTAAGGATATCTACAAGTCACACCTTACGCAACTGTACTTGGCCTTGACTTGTGAGCTATATATATTGTTATATCTGTTGAGTGGTGTTGTGTAAGGGGAGAATACGGGTGTGTTGATAAGATTGTAAGCTCTTGTGCTGTGCCGCCGGTGCTTCCCTAGCATCCTCACTGATTGTTCCTACTTCCAGGGTGATAGAAGGTAATAGCGGCTGGTTAGAGACGGCCTGCGGCTAGGCAAAAGCTTGGAGGATATTGAGGGCGCACATTATAGAGCACAGCGCTGCATGGCACAAGAGTCTCAGCTTCCCCGCTGAGCGTATGTAACTTTCTGGGGGAGTTCGGGTTGGTTAAGGGTTCTGCCAAATTAAGTAAAATCTCATTGCTACGGATTGGTTTTGAGTCGCGTCTTTTGTTCAGGACTTCGCTGTATTCTGGAACGCCCACCCCGGTCGGCGGCTTACACTTGGCGTAGTTCGGCAGGATACAGCGATCGTCATGGACGGAGACGTGGCGGGAAACATTCCCCTAGCGCCAGCAGCCCAGGGTGCCCCGGCGCAACAAGATTTCCTAGCCCCAGTACCTGTCACGCCAGCCCAAGTAGGGTACTTATCGGCTGGAGCACTAATGCAGCACTTGCCAAAGTTTAACGGTAAAAATATGGGGTTGCAGGACTGGACCGAAAGGGTACAAAGTATAGTTAAATTGAGTAATTTGATACCTGCGCTGCATGCAGAGATAGCATTGGGGGCCCTGGAAGGCGACGCTAGACGGACCGTGATGGTACGGCCCGAGTCAGAAAGAGACACTTTGGAGAAAATATTCTCCCTGCTGGAGGGGGCACAGGGAGGGCGAACCAGGGTAGCGCAGTTGCGCAGCAGCTTCTTCAACCGGTCCCAGCGAGAGGGTGAAACGTTGATACAATACTCTAACACCCTACAGGAAGTGTTGAATGAAGTGCAACGACGGGATTCAGGGGCCATGGGAGCTTTCAAGGAAGTGGACCGGCTACTACGAGACCAATTTATTCTAGGACTATCCAATAGATTTTTACAGGATAAACTGCAAGAGATGACCCGGGCAGATGCTGACCTGACATTTTATAACGTTTACCGGGCTGCTGTAGAGAGAGAAGAAGAGCCCACGGCTGTGAGTGTGCAGGCAGTGAGTAGCACCCAAGTGACAGGGGCCCGGGGAGGTCTTGAAGACTCCGAGTCCTTGAAGGATGTGGTCCAGGCCCTACGAGCAGAAATGAGAGAACTCCGCCTGGAAGTGTCCCAGATGAAGGCGGACTCATCCAGGGCCCCGGGATTGACCCCATCGTCCTGCCCACCTCCACAGAGAGTGTTCCGGGGGCGAGGATCCATTAATCCAGACCCATCCGGGGTGCGGGGATCAAGGGGACCTCTTTGCTGGAGCTGCCGACGGTATGGCCATATCGCTCGAGAGTGCCACCAACAGACGGAACCTGAGCTGGCTTTAAACTTCCGACTGCCGCAGTAACAGGGCATCCTGCGGCAGTTCCCTCAGAGGTAAGCCCACTACGCAATGAACGCGATCTCTATGCTAGCAGTCCCATTATGGAAGCTGAGCTGGAGGGCCAAAAGGTACACTGCCTAGTGGATACCGGATCGGAATGCACCCTGATGCCGTTGGAGTTTTTCGAGAGACACTTCGGGCATATGATGGAACCGGAAGATGGAAGTGTTATCCGGTTGACAGCTGCCAATAATGGTGCAATGGATGTACAAGGGATCGTCTGGATGCGAATCCGGCTGTTTGGGCAGGACATTGGCAAAAAGGGGATCGTGCTGGTAGATCATCCGTCCCGAAAGGGACTCAATGTAACGCTGGGCATGAACGTGCTGAGAGACCTCGATCATCACTTCTATGCCAAGGAAGGGCCTAAATACTGGCAGCGGACCACCACGCACCGGCCAACTCAAAAGGTCCTACAGCAGATGGTGAGGAGCTGCAGTTTACAGAAGAGCCTCATGTCAGGGTGTCCTATTGGGCATGTGAGAGTACCGCTGAGAGCTCCAGTGAAGATTCCACCACGCCAGGAGAAAATTTTGATGCTTCCAGTGGGAGCTGGGCGGCCACTGAATGGACTGGAGGTCCTGATCGAACCTGCTCCACGGGGAGAACTGCAGAACCGCCCACTGGTAGCCCGAGCACTCGTCACCGTGAAAGATGGGTGCGTGCCTATACGCTGCCTCAATGTCTGGGACAGTGAGTCGATCGTTCCTGGGAATACCCTGCTGGCTGAAGTTCATGTGCCCGAGGGCGGTGTCATTCACCGGAGGAGCTTCACGCTACAGCCAGATGGGAGGTCAGCTTGGACCTTTGCTGTGAAGGTCCAGCAAGAACAGGCCCCAACAGCTGAGTGGAACGGTCGAGTGATCATGTCTCTGATGGGAGTGGACCCCCGCTCTCTGACCCCGGGGCAACAAAAGCTTCTGGAAGACACGCTATGGGAATACCAGGAAGCGTTCTCAAGGCATGATGAAGACTTCGGGTGTGCCACCGCTATCGAGCATGAAATCCCTACCCGCGACGCTGCGCCAGTTCGAGAACGGTACAGGCAAATCCCACCCAAGATGTATCAAGAGGTGAAAAATATGGTGGCCAGCATGCTGGAAAACCAGGTGATACAGGAAAGTAAAAGCCCGTGGGCTGCTCCTGTGGTCCTGGTGCGAAAGAAAGACGGAAGTCTTCGGTTCTGTGTAGATTATCGGAAATTGAATGCCCGAACCATCCGGGATGCTTATCCTCTACCACGGATCGAAGAGTCACTATCCTCCTTGGGTCCAGCCAAGTACTTTTCCACGCTCGACCTGGCTAGTGGATATTGGCAAGTGCCAGTAGCTGAAAAAGACAAGGCAAAGACAGCCTTTATCTTGCCCATGGGACTATATGAGTTCAATAGGATGCCGTTCGGACTGACCAACGCTCCAGGGACGTTTCAGCGGTTGATGGAGCACTGTCTGGGTGACCTAAACTTTGAATCAGTATTGATATATCTGGATGACATTGTGGTGTTTGGGACTTCATTCGAAGATCATCTTAAAAAACTGCGGCAGGTCCTGGGACGACTACAAGATCATGGTCTGAAAATCAAGCCCAAAAAGTGTCAACTGCTTCAACAGCGCATAGAGTTCCTGGGACATGTGGTCACTCCAGAAGGGGTACAACCGGCCCCTAGCAAGGTGGAGGCCGTGCAAAAGTGGCCCCAGCCAAGAACCCTACGGGAAGTACAAGCGTTTCTAGGCCTGGCCGGTTATTACAGGAGATTTATACCCAAGTTCTCTCATCTGGCCGGTCCACTAAACGAGCTGCTGAGAGGCACAACTGGAGGGCCCAGGAATCGCCCCATTGAGTGGGGGCCACGACAGCAAGAAGCCTTCGAGGCATTGAAAAGAACTCTGACCAGCGCCCCAATCCTGGCCTATGCACAGTTTGATAGCCCGTTCTTGCTGTACACGGATGGAAGTTTACATGGTCTTGGAGCTGTGTTATCTCAAGTTCAAGACGGGCGTGAGAGGGTCATTGCCTATGGCAGTAGGTCGTTAAGGGAGTCGGAGCGCAACCCTGACAACTATAGCTCCTTTAGGTTGGAGCATTTGGCGCTGGTCTGGGCCATGACTGAGAAGTTTGCAGAGTATCTGACGGGTGCAGAAGTGACTGTGATGACGGACAATAACCCGCTAGCGCACTTGGAGAACGCTAAGCTAGGCGCCCTTGAGCAGCGATGGATGGCCCGCCTTTCCAAGTATCGATACCGCATCCAGTTCCGGTCAGGGAGGGAGAACGGCAACGCCGATGCCCTCTCCCGAGTTCCAGTGGGGTCGCCGACCAAGAGGGGAGAAGAGGATTTAGAAGACACTGAAATTCCACACCTCGGCAGAGTACCACCATTCCAGAATCTGACACATTCAAGTGGGGTGGCTTCAGGGATGCCGATGGTGTTGGGGAAGACGTTGGGAGATTGGGAACGAGTCCAAAGTAGCTGCTCGGACCTATGGAAAGTGAGAGAGTGGGTCCGAACTAAGGTTTGGCCTCGCCCGGACGAGCGGGCCAGTCTGACGCAGGAAGGTCAGAAGTTGCTGAGACAATGGGATAAGCTGAGTATTAACCAGGGGCTCCTGTGCCGGACCATATACGTACAGTCAGAGCTGCAGCACCGGCAACAGGTTGTCATCCCTATGTCACTGGGACCAGCTGCCGCTCAAGAAGCCCATGAGAGGGGGGCTCATTTCGGGAGCGCGAAGACGTACCAATGGCTCCAGCGCTTCGTATATTGCCCGGATTTGGGAGAAATGGTGACCGAGGCATGTCTGAAATGTCGGTCCTGCGGGCTGAGTAAAAGCCCCGAGCAACGGGCCCCTGTGCAAACTATCCGCACTTCCGCCCCCCTGGAAATCTTATTGATTGATTATGTACAGATCGGGTACTCTACCTCAGGACGCCCCTACTGTTTGGTCATGACGGACCACTTTACAAAATATGCAGTGGCCGTGCCCACCAGAGATCAGACGGCTGAATCGGCTGCTGAGGCAGTCTGTAAACACTTTATACAAGTGTTTGGGTGTCCGCGGAGAATTCATTCAGATCAGGGGGCATGTTTCCAGGGTGCTTTGATGAGGGAGCTGTATCAGCTCTATGGTATCGTACGTTCCCGCACGACTCCGTACCATCCACAAGGGAATGGGGCGTGTGAGCGGTTCAACCGCACCTTGATACAGATGCTGCGGACTCTAGAGGAAAGTCAAAAAGCCCAGTGGCCAGAGTACTTACCTGAGCTGATGTGGGCCTACAACAATAGGGTTCACAATACCACTGGTTACTCTCCACACATGCTTATGTTTGGGAGAGCAGGCCAGGAGATCGAGGATCTTCACATGCCGGATCCGAGACAGCCTCCGCCGAGAAGCACCACCACCTGGGTGCAAGATCATCGTCGCCGACTGAGAGCAATACATAAGGTTGTGGGTGAGCGCCTGAGACAAGTGGTGCACCCCAACCCGGGGCCAGTGCAGATGGACGAGTATGCTCCAGGTGATCGTGTGATAGTCAGAGCCAAGAGGCCAACCGGAAAATTGGATGGGCGGTGGGAGGCGGTTCCATACATAGTGAAGCAGAAGGTAGATCCTGATATCCCCGTGTATGAGGTTGAGCCCGAGGGGAATGGGGGACCCTCAAGGAACCTCCACCGTAACATGTTGAGACACTGCCTTTTTCAGCAACCTGCGGCTGATAAGGAGATGCTTATCCCTACCCCTAGTATTGGGGAACCCCTGGTAGATGATGAATGGTGGGTAGTTCCTGTCCCGGCCATGTCGGAGTCCCCGGTCGTGACAAGCTCGCCACCCAGGGAGAGAGATGCCCAGCCAGCAGAACCACATCCACCGAGTGTGCCAACTGTCCCTGGTCCTATGACTCTGCGCAGGACAGCCAGGTCCACCGCTGGTGTACCCCCACAGCGCTACGCGCAGGATGAGTTTGAGTGGGGGAGGTTGCCGGGGACGGCAACATCTAGTGGGGTGGCATGTAAGATGGTGAAACAGTCCTCCTGCTGTAAATGTCCTGGTTTCTGTTGTAACTGTCATTTTGTTTTTGACCACAAGAGGTCACTGTGCTCTGGACTGAGACAGAGAAAAAAAGAAGTGCATCATGACCATAGAGAGTAGGAGAGAAAAGCGGTTAGGTGCGTGCGAGCGAGCTGAGACGAGCTGGTGAGGACTGCAGCTAGCGAGAGAGACACTGCGATCCACCGGAAAAAGGACCCCAACGAGGACCGGAGCTTCCGTGAGGGGAGCTGCATTAGAGACTGTTCCAGCGTTTGTCAGACTACCATCTTAACGGAGAAGATGGTCATTGCAGACCGGGCTCAGAAGTAACGGCGTCAGTGAGTTCATATGGTTCTTGGATGAAATCCTATTCCTGCGTTCCGGACAAAGTCTAAAGGTACCCACCAGACCCGGGTCAGCCAGAGAACTAAGGCCTCTGGTGTAACCGTGCACGCACCGCCAATCTGACTGAGACTAATAACAAGGCCGGCAGTTAGTTAGTTAGTTAGGCATACTGATGGCCGCCGGCCGCACTGCTGGGGACTGAGCTGTCCGACATAGTCCTAACACACAGAGAACTCTATACTCGTAGAGCTGTCTAAGGATATCTACAAGTCACACGTTACACAACTGTACTTTGCCTTGACTTGTGAGCTATATATATTGTTATATCTGTTGAGTGGTGTTGTGTAAGGGGAGAATACGGGTGTGTTGATAAGATTGTAAGCTCTTGTGCTGTGCCGCCGGTGCTTCCCTAGCATCCTCACTGATTGTTCCTACTTCCAGGGTGATAGAAGGTAATAGCGGCTGGTTAGAGACGGCCTGCGGCTAGGCAAAAGCTTGGAGGATATTGAAGGCGCACATTATAGAGCACAGCGCTGCATGGCACAAGAGTCTCAGCTTCCCCGCTGAGTGTATGTAACTTTCTGGGGGAGTTCGGGTTGGTTAAGGGTTCTGCCAAATTAAGTAAAATCTCATTGCTACGGATTGGTTTTGAGTCGCGTCTTTTGTTCAGGACTTCGCTGTATTCTGGAAAGCCCACCCCGGTCGGCGGCTTACACATCCACTGCCACTCCACCTATTGCCACTTCACCCGCTGCCCCTCCACCCGCTGTGCATCCACCCACTGCCCCTCCACCCCCTGCCCCTTAACACGCTTCCCCTCCACCTGCTGCCACTTCCTCCCCTGCCCCTTCACCCGCTGCCCCTCCGCCTGCTGCGCTTCGATCCCTTGCCCCTTCCCCCACTGGCCCGTCCACCTGCTGTGCCTCCACCACTTGCCCCTTGACCCACTGCCCCTCTATCCGCTGCCCCTCCACTAGTAGCACCTCCACCTGCAGCACCTCCACTTCTGCCCCTCCACCCGCTACCCCTCCACCAGCTGCGCTTCCACCTTCTGCCCCTCCACCCGCTGCTCCTCCAGCCACTCCACCTCCACCCCTTGCCCTTCCACCCGCTGCACCTCCACCCACTGCCAATCCACCCGCTGCCGGTTCACCCATTGTCAATCGACCCATTGCCTCTTCGCCCCCTGCCACTCCACCTGCTGCCCCTCCACCCCCTGCTCCTCCACTCACTGCCCCTCCACTCGCTGCCACTTTACCTGCTGCCCTTTCACCCACTGCCCCTCCATCCACTGCCACTCCACACACTGCCGCTTCACTCATTGCCCCTCCACCCACTGCCTCTTCACCCACTGCCCCTTCACCCATTGCCCCAACCCGCTGCTCCTCCACTCGCTGCCACTTCATCCCCTGCCCTATAACCCACTGCCCTTCCACCCGCTGGCCCCTCCACTCGTTGTGCTTCCACCACCTGCCCCACCACCCACTGCCACTTGACCCCCTGCCCCTTCACCCACTGCCCCTCCACCCGCTGTCCCTCAGCCTGCTGTGCCTCGATCCCCTGCCCCTTCTCCCGCTGCCCCTCCACCTGCTGCCACTTGACCGCCTGCCCCTTCACCCGCTGCCCCTCCACCCACTGTCCCTCTGCCAGCTGCACCTTGATCCCCTGATCCTTCCCCCGCTGCCCCTTTCCCACTGGCCCCTCCACCACCTGCCCCTCCAGCTGCTGTGCCTCCACCACCTGCCCCTCCACCAGCTGCGCTTCCACCTGCTGCCCCTCCACCCACTGCCAATCCACCTGCTGCTGCTTCACCCATTACCCCTCCACCCACTGCCTCTTCATCTCCTGCCCCTCCACCCGCTGCCCCTTCACCCATTGCCCCCAACTGGCTGCCCCTCCACTCGCTGCCACTTCATCCCTTGCCCCTCCACCACCTGCCCCTCCAGCTGCTGTGCCTCCACCACCTGCCCCTCCACCAGCTGCGCTTCCACCTGCTGCCCCTCCACCCACTGCCAATCCACCTGCTGCTTCACCCATTACCCCTCCACCCACTGCCTCTTCATCTCCTGCCCCTCCACCCGCTGCCCCTTCACCCATTGCCCCCAACTGGCTGCCCCTCCACTCGCTGCCACTTCATCCCTTGCCCCTCCACCCGCTGCCCTTCCACCTGCTGGCCCTCCACTCAATGTGCCTACACCACCTGCCCCTTGACCCTCTGCCCCTCCATCCACTGCCACTCCACTGCTACGCTTCCACTCGCTGCCCCTCCACCAGCAGCGCCTCCAGCTGCTGCTCCCCCAGCCCCTCCACCCGCTGCACCTGCACCCCCTGCCCCTCCAACCACTGCCCCTTCACCCATTGCTCCTCCAAACGCTGCCTATTCACCTGCTGCCCCTCCACCTGCTGCCTTTTCACCCACTGCCCCTCCATCCACTGCCAGTCCACCTTTTGCCCCTTCCCACGCTGCCCCTCTACCCGCTGCCACTTCCTCCCCTGCCCCTTCACCCGCTGCCCCTCCGCCCGCTGCACCTTGATCCCCTGCCCCTTTTCCCTTTTGCCCATCTACCTGCTGTGCCTCCACCACTTGCCCCTCCACCCGCTGCGCCTCGATCCACTGGCCCGTTCACCTGCTGTGCCTCCACCACTTGCCCCTCCACCCACCGCCCCTCCATCCACTGCCCCTCAACTAGTAGCACCTCCATCCACAGCACCTCCACCCCTTGCCCCTCCACCCTCTACCACTCCACCCGCTGCCCCTCTACCAGCTGCCCCTTCACCAGCAGCACCTCCAGCCACTATACTTCCACCGCTGCGCCTCTACCCGCTGCCCCTCTGCCAGCAGCACCTCCAGCTACTGCACCTCCACTCACTGCCCCTTCACCTGCTGCCCCTCCACCCAGTGCAATTTGACCCCCTGCCCCTTCACCCGCTGCCCCTCCACCCGCTGTCCCTCTGGCTGCTGTGCCTCGATCCCCTGCCCCTTCCCCCACTGTCCCCTCCACCACCTGCCTCTCCAGCTGCTGTGCCCCCACCACCTGCCCCTCTACCCTTTGCCCCTCCATCCGCTGCCTCACCACCAGCAGCACCTCGCCCCTTCACCACTGCCCCTCTACCCGCTACCACTCCACCAGCTGCGCTTCCACCCGCTGCCCCTCCACCCACTGCACCTCCACCCCCTGCCCCTGCACCCACTGCCAATCCACTCGCTGCTGCTTCACCCATTGCCCATCCACCCATTGCCTCTTCACCCCCTGCCCCCCACCCTCTGCCCCTCCACCCCCTGCCCCTTCACCCATTGCCCCCATCGGTTCCCTACTTTATAGTCATTATCTTACTTCATTGGAGTTGCCCTTGATACTTATAGGGGGCATTCCCTCCAATGCTTTGATATACAACCACTAGGCCGGCTTCTTTGGAAACTCCATATAAGGCCTCATGCTGGCGTCCGCCTCCAGATTCTGCAGCAATAACCCTCCATAGCATGCTATGGTAAAATGATTCTTCATACAGCAGAAACCAATTGCTGGTCCTGCATCAACGGCTTCTGTTAAAGTCAATGGAAGTCGTCTGATCCGTGGTCCGTCCGCAATTGACACTGCTGCATGTCCGATGTCACATGAGGACCATCCACAGTACAGATGAAGAAACAGAATGACGGGTATATGCGGACACCGCTGCCTCCAGGGTCACGTTCCGCTGCGGGCTCCCGCATGTGGAATCCGATCTGCCCATGGACTCGAGGCCTAATATTTTGATCCTTAATAGAGATGAGCAAGCACCAAAATCCTCGGGTGCTCGGTACTGGAGTCGAGCCTTTTGTAATGCTTGAGAGCTCGTTTCAGGTAACGAACCCCTTATTGAAGTCAATGGGGGACTCGAGCATTTTTCAAGCTGACCGATGCTCCGCATAGGGGACGATTTGTGAATAACCTGAAAACATCAGAAAGTCATAAAAACACCACAGAAACGGATAGGGAAGGGCAGGGGCAGCATGCATGGGTGCATCTAAGGCTCCCAGGTCCCACTATTAAGCCAAATTGGGGGCAAGAGCCTGGCAGTCACCCCCCCCTAACAATTTACTTGGGCCAGACCATAAGCAGCAAGGCACACGCGCTGGTACATCTTAGCTAAGCACCACACTAGGTGCAACGGAGGCCAATCACCACCTGCAGGTGGCACTGCTGCCTCTTCTCCTGGGTTACTTGCTGGCATTTCAGTCCAATGCCCCCCACACGAGCCTGCGTCCACAGCGTACTCAAAATTTTCCCAGTGCAGCGTCCAGCTGTTCCCATTCCAGCTGTCCCCATACACATTGAACAGATGTGAAGGAAGTAGCATGGGTACCCTCTGCAGTGTGCCAGCAGTCTCTTCCTCTCCTCCTCCTGCTTCAATACGCGCTGAGAAACAGACCTGAGGGTGGTCTGGCTATCAAGCGATGTACTATCTATCATCCCCCATCTCCTGTTGCGTAGACCTTAATGCTTAGCAGCGACCTTCTCAGCAGGCAAAGCAGCGGGATGGTTATGCTGATAATGGCCGCATCGCCGCTCACCATTTGTGTTGACTCCTCAAAGTTTCCTAACACTTAACAGATGTCAGACATCCATGCCCACTTCTCTGTGAAGAACTGCGGAGGCCGACTACCACTCTGATGGCCATGTTGCAGCTGGTATTTAACAATGGCTTTACACTGCTCATAAACCCTGGCCAACATGTGCAAAGTTGAATTCCAGCACATGGGCATGTCGCACAACAGTCGGTGCACTGGCAGCTGGAAGCGATGTTGCAGTGTCCTGAGGGTGGCAGCATCTGGAGTGGACTTTCTGAAATGTGCGCACACGCGACACATCTTGCTGAGCAGCCCAGACAACTTGGGGTGGTTTTTAAGAAAGCGCTGAACAACCAGATTGAACAAGTGGACAAGGCATGGCACATGTGTTAGTCTGCCAAGTTGCAGAGCTGCCACCAGGTTATGCCCATTGTCACACACAATCATGCCCGGTTGGAGGTTCAGCGGCGAAAGCCACAGATCTGTCTGCTCCGTCAAACCCTGTAACAGCTCTTGGACGGTGTGGCTCTTGTCTCCCAAGCTGAGTAGTTTCAGCACGGCCTGCTGACGTTTCCCCACAGCAGTGCTGAAGCGCCTCGAGCTACCGACTGAAGGCGACCTGCTCACAGATGGTAATTGAGAGGTGGAGGAGGAGGAGGAGGGGGGTTGGAGGAGGTGGCATAATAAGCTGGAGAAACCATGACCGAGGTAGGACCCGCAATCCTCGGTGTGGGTAGCACGTGAGCAGACCCAGGGTCAGACTCGGTCCCAGCCTCCACCAGGTTAACCCATTGTGCCGTCAGGTAGATGTAGTGTTCCTGCCCGCCAGCACTTGTCCACGTGTCCGTGGTTAAGTGGACCTTCCCAGTAACCGTGTTGGTGAGGGCATTGATATTCTGTGACACGTGCTGGTGTAGGGCGGGGACGGCACAGCGGGAAAAATAGTGGCGACTGGGGACCGAGTAGCGAGGGACGGCCGCCGCCATGAGGTTTTGGAAAGCCTCAGTTTCTACCAGCCTATATGGCTGCATCTCCAGGCTTAGCAGTTTGCAGATATGCACGTTTAGCGATTATGCATGCGGGTGGGTGGCGGCATATTTGCGCTTGCGCTCTAATATTTGTGTTATGGACAGCTGAACGCTGCGCTGGGACACAGTGGTGGAGACAGTGGAGGACCGTGGAGGTGAGGGCGTGGATGCAGGCCGGGAGACGCTCGTGCCTGCGTCCTGGGTGGGGGATTGCATCTCAGTGCCAGCATGTGACACAGGGGAAGAGGCAGTGGTGTTATCCGTAGGCGGTGAACGGCCTTCGTTTCACCTCATCAGGTGCTTAGCTATCATATGCCTGCCCATGCTGGTGGTGAGGCTGGTAGTGGTGGCTCCCCTGCTGATCTTGGTGTGGCACAGGTTGCACGCCACTGTTCATTGGTCATCCGCGCGCTCATTAAAAACCTCCAGACCTTCGAACACCTAGCCCTCCGTTCGGGAGCTTGCCACGAGGAGGTGCTGTGGGGAACAGTTGGGGGATTACTTGCTCTGGCCCTGCTTCTCCCTCTGGCCACCACACTGCCTCTATCAACCTGTTCTGGTTCTGCACTTGCCTCCCCCTCTGAAGCCCTATCTAGAACTGGTAACAGTATGCAGTATATAGCCGGGATGCTTGTGAATACTTTGTGCACTACTGCTCCCAGGCAGCCAAACTGCTGATGCACAAAAGTGGAGTTGTAGTCCTAAAAAGGACAGTTGGGTTCCTTGCAGATGGATCTGTGTCTAATCGCTCCTTCTAACCTATACTACCACTTTCCCTCATTCACAGCAGCTCTGTCCCTCAGCTAATCCAGCCTCCGTGTGAGGCGAGCATCAGGTGACCTGAGTTCTTATACTCCTAGATCACCTGATCAGGCCAGCCAATCACTGCTATAGACGTGCACAGGGTTGGCACATCATAGCAGGAGGTGCCAAAGCCTTCCCTGCATGTTCATTGGCTAAAAAAGGCGCTAAACATGTGGGGAGGAGAGGGTGACATTTTCTCGAACACCGCGTGGTGCTCGCTTGAGTAATGAGTACCTTAGAGTATGCTAATGCTCGGACAAGCATGCTCCCTCATCTCTAATCCTTAACCACATGTTTTTTCTTCTTGTTAACATTGTTTGAAAGCTTATTATAAAAACAAAATAAATACATTCAATTACCATTGCAGTTCCCGGGGGTTCTCTTCCCATAGAAAGCGCGTCCCATAATGGGGAACTTGTGCCCTAGTTTCCTGAGTACAGGTGTTAACTGTCTTTCCCCCTAGGCGGGGTGAAGGCAACCTCCTTATTACTAGGGGGGGGGGGGGGGGGTGTTCATGCCAGGATTTAGGCTGCTTGGTCTCCGCTGACCTGGTTGTTTCTGTCTGAACTCTTATGTCCCCTTTCCCCCAACCCCTCATATAATCTGCAATGGAAGATTATATGGCAATCTGTCAGTGTAGATTCATGTGAATGGTCTCTTGCCATGGGCATTCCCCATTAGGAAACAGACAGGGATGCCCTCTGTCCCTACTTTTGTATGCTATTGTAATGGAACATCTGGCATTGGTGTTGTGAAATCACCCCAATGCGAATGGTTTGCAAGTTGGCCCTTAATCATGTAAGATAGCACTATATGCGGATGACCACTTCATGTATGTGTCCCAGCCATGGATATCCTTTCTGGGAATCCATCGGAGCAATTTTAAAATAAACTGAAGCCCTAAATGTAACCCTCCCCACCGGAGAAGCTACTCATCTGACAACACAATATGAGTTTAAATGAATCATAAAATCCTAAAATGGTAGAGTTGGAAGGGACCTCCGTGGGTCATCGGGTCCTCCAGGGTCATCGGGTCCTCCGGGGTCATTGGGTCCAACCCCCTGTTCAACGCAGAATCATCCCAGACAGATGTCTGTCCGGCCTCTGAAGACTTCCATTGAAGGAGAACTCCCCACCTCTCCAATATTTGGGGATGCATATGTCTGCAGACCTGTCTTCCTTATATCAATCTAAACCACATGCCCCTGGTAAAATGGACAATATGGGACTTGAATAGCTATACTAAGAAACACCTGTCTTGGTTCAGGCAGATTAAAAATGGACATCGTACCACGTTTCCTATACCTTTTCCAAACGCTTCCAGTCAAAATCCCATCCCAATTCTTTAAACAGATTCAAGGGGTATTTTGAAGGTTCATTTGGGGAGGACCGACCAGACAAATTAATTTTCAGACTTTGACTTACCCCAAAACCTGGGAATGTGCTGGTATGCCAAACCATACTACACTGCAGCAATCCTGACTCGACTACTCAACTGGCACTTCTAGCGGCACTCTAAATGGTAAGTAGACCTTGAAGCAGCTTTGACTTGGCGCCATATTCATACAATGCTGTGTATGAAATATACATCTCTCTTGGCTACCTGCCTAGATACATGGGATAGAATTACTACCAAGGGTGACCTTCCAATTCATGAAGGGGTCCTAACCCCATTCTTCCACAATGCACTCGCTTGTGCAATGTAGCTACCAGCACTTCTTTACCCCGTTCTCTACTCTTCAAGCCACTCGCCTTAACACTAAACTCTCATGGCTAGAACACCTCCAGCTGTCCCCCTTCTTAACGGCCAATTCCAGGATCTTCCAATTACATTCTTCACCGATCCCAATAGAAGATGTATTTCTGTAAAAACCCCTCTCACACAAGTAGTCTCCATTCTTCCACCACAGCTGACAGCAGCTCATCCTCACTGAACCAGCCTTGGTAGAGAGTTATCTGTTGTGACTCTGATTGGCAGTGAGCTTTTGTATTTTCCCACTAACCGCAAATGAAAAAAAATTACAAACTGCTGACTAAGCTGGTACAGATGTCCAGACCTTATTCATTGCATTTCCCTGAAAGTATCAGCCTCCTGCAGGCGCTGCGATCCGAGGTGGGGAACACGCTACACTTTTAGTGGTGCTGCCCGCCCCAATACTTTTTGGAATGTGTGTAGTGGCCGAGAGTTAATGGGGCCCCTCCATAATGTTAAGCGTTTGTCTCATGCAATCGTATTGTCAGTGTCTTCTATGTTGTGTGCATTTAATGTGTATTGCACCTCTGCAGCACTGAATGGGTTAACGTCTGGGTTATGTCTGAGAAATGTTTTTTGTTGTATGTCATGTGATCATGCTATGTACAGTATATGTGTTTGCAAGGTTGCTATGCGAGTCAGTCTGGTGTTTAGTGTCTTGAGTCTGGAGTCTCCCTAGAGAGAGAGAGGTCTGCAAGTGAGCCACACAGGCACTGTCTGGTCTGTGTGGTCCAGAATGGAAGAAGCTAAAAAATATCCATCAGCTTAGCCTGGGCCTACACTACCCAGGATGTGTCAGTGCCGCTATCTGCTCTGAGGAAGAAGAAGGACTCCAGAGGAGTGAGTGATGACCGCTAGAGAGTAAGAGAGAGTGTGCGGCTGGGAGCGGGATCACACAGATAACTGGGACTGTGGATTATCTGGATTACCCCGGATTACTCCCTGTCACAGCAGCTTCTGAGAGTGTAAAGTATTTTTTTCTGGTCTGTTACTGTTTTGTTGGAACTTTGCTGGACTTGCGTAAACGTGTATTACTCACCATTCGCGGTTTGCTCAGAAAGTTATTCCTGTGTGTGGACTACTTTATTTCTGTTTCAAGGTTCACCACAAAGGAAGCAACGGTGACATCACGAATGACAATGAACTGTAAGGTAACTGCTAGTTACCCTCTCTCTGTAACCTCCCCCAGCAGTGACTTGGTCGGGTCCCGAGCTCCCCTCAGGGGAGGAGATGGTAGAGCCGCTGTGACAGAAACCTTTATCTACCCTGCCATCTCCTCGGCTGTGGGCCCGCTGCACGTGGTGGTGTTTCAGATACACAAAAAGTTACACACACTCAGTAGATGTGGCTCCCCAACTAGCTCTACTCTCCATGATCCCAGGCTCCTTTGCCTGCCTCCTTTTCTGACAGCAGCATGAGCAGTAACCCCACGCTAAAGAGAATGAACACAAATATGGAGGCTCGCTGCGTTGGTACGGCGGGACGTTACACTTCTTACATCAATACGGACAGAACACCCGACTTCCAACAAGCTGCAGCCGTACATCAGGCTAACACTCCCTTATAAGAGATGAACTGTCGGACGTCGTCCAATCGCTGGCTTCAGAAAGCTATTTTGGATTTTGCCCGCGGGCAGCATGTCCCATGACGGTGCCCGTCCGCTGGGTTTCATGAGAAGCTACGATATTTTGTTACCCTCATTACACAGATATGTATAAAAGCCAAAAACAAGAATAAACACATAGCAAGATGAAAACGCCTTTGTGCTGCTCCGGGGTCCTCGCGGCTGTAGAGGTAGCAGTCAGACCCGCCGACGCATGGGGAGGCACCAGTGTTATGAAGGGTAAGTGGCGGACACGTTGGGGCGCACAAGCATCAGTTAACGCCTCTGCGCTACATAAAGGCTGAGCGCCTCCTGGGTTGTGCCTGACCCCCATTTATCCCTTCCACCGGGATCAGCGGCACCACTGGGTTGTGGGACGCTTGACATCATACAGATCCAAGAAGAGAGACAAAACAGTGATGCAGGCGGCAGCAAATACTGATTTCAAGCTTCTCACAGAAGGTAATCGGTCGCTTCATGACTTTGTTCTTGTACAATTATCAACCTCTTAAAGGGATCCTGTCACGTCCCACATATGTTCTGGTGCTGTTCGGGGACGTGGCGGGGAGCTGAGGGACGCATTGTTTCTGTTCACGCAGTCCCGCGATCTAGTGCTGTCCTCCTCTGAAGTTGGCGCGCTGCATGAACATCTGGCCGTTCTCAGAGTCCCGCCCCGCTCTCTCCCATAGACTTGTATAGGCAACACATCAGTTGGTGGATATTAAATCAATTGATACTAGGAAAAAGGGACTCACCTGGTGCACCCGCCGGGTGACAGGCGCCCACACTGCCAGCCCGAGGAGGTCTTATGTTATATCCAATGCACCAATCCCAAAAGGCACAGGAAGAGCGACAAGGGGGACCCACAGGATGAAGATCGCGGTCGCATAAACACAACAAGATAATATTAACCCCCACGCTCCTGGAGAGATAGGTGCACTTACTTCCTCTAAATCCAGGTAGGTCCTCAGTGATCCCAGGGGCTCGGGTGGCTTCAATTGCTTAGTTCTTTTATTCAAGGATGCCAAACATACTATATACCGGTGTAATTAAGGGAGATGGATCAACAACTCATTATCTCCGCCCTTTAATATTAGCAACGGTACACGCCAGGGCTGCCCACTTTCACCATCCCTCTTCATCTTGACCCTGGAACCCTTCCTACAAAAAATTAGAGCTGACCCAGAGATACAGGCTCTGAAAACCAAGAAAGAAGAGCTCTCGCCTGCAGCCTTTGCCGATGACATAATCTTTTTGATAACTAACCCGGAAGGTCTCCCCAGACTCGCTATCCTCCTAGAGGAATTTGGAGTCCTATCCAATTTTAAAATCAATTTTGCAAAATCCACAGTCCTCAACATCTCTATCCCTCTAGCTCACCGCAGACATTTAAGCGCACACTCCCCCTTTGTCTGGTCCGAGTCCGAAATTGATTTCTTGGGCATCAAGCTCACAAAGAAAACAGAAAATCTGTACTCTGCTAACATTCTCCCTCTCCTGGCTTAGGTAAAAAACCTCGTGCGATCATATGACTTCCCATTCATCTCTTGGTTAGGAAGGAAGAATGTTCTGAAGACTTATGTGCTTCCCATCATACTATATAAGATTCACCTTCTCCCAATTCACCTCCCACCCAGCTTTTCCAAAGCGTTAAGGGTAACCTTCTCAAACTACATATGGAGGCGGAGGAGACCGAGACTGGCCCACAGCCTTCTGAAAAAAGAGCAGGGAAGGAGGTGTGGGGCTGCCGTGCGTCCAAGAATACTATCTCGCTTCCCAGTTGAGCTACTGGATGGAGCTGGCTCTCCCATGTAGGGACCGCCTTATCCACGCCTTAGCTACAGAGTCCTATGGCCCAACTTTAGAAGAAGATTTGTGGTTCCCACATAAAAGACAGCTTAGAGGAGCAAGCGTGAACCCCCTCCTCAAAGGCCCATTCGAGGCCTGGGACAGTATAAGAGAAGCCCTGGCGCCTTCACCCTCACCCTGCACCCCAGTTTGTGCTATCTACAAACTCCTAGACCTCCCCCTAGATTCCTGCTCGGCCAACATGTGGAGAGTTTTCCCAGACAAAAGAATCAGCGATATTCAGTCGATAGCACATAAACCTACACCAGATATAATACAAGATCTTCTTCCTAATAGGTCACTCCCTCCACTCCACTACACCCATGTAACCAAAGTTTTAGAGGACTTTCTCAGCTTATATAAGTCTTCCAGGCCCTTGACCCCCTTCGAGACTGCTCTAGAAGGGTTGGACTCAGCTAAAAGAAAAGTATCGTTTTTGCGCAAACATTTCACTTCCCCTCCGGTGGGTCGAAACCAGCCTTCCTGATTTCATGGGAGAGAGAATTGCACACTTCTTTATCCCCGACTGACACTAAACTTATTTTGAAGGCAGCTTTTGGCCTATCTCCTTGTGTCACCTCACAGCAGTCACACTACAAGCTCCTGGTGAGATGGTACAGGACACCTCAATGGCTTTTCGACCACAAATTGGCTCCCCATAACAAGTGCTGGAGATGTGAGGCGGACACGGGATCCTTCCTACATCTATGGTGGACTTGTGCTGTATTGACCTCCTTTTGGAAAGACATGGAAAGAGTTCTGAAAAAGCTGGTTCCAAACCTCTCCATTTCCCCGGAGATGGTCTTCCTGTGGAGGCCTTCGGCTTCATTCCACCCGTACAAACATAAACTGTTGGCCTTCTTGCTTGACACGGCTAAGGCTTTCATCCCACTGCTGTGGCGTCAAAAAGACCTGCCCTGTGACTCAGTGGAGGGATAGAGTGGATCTCCTCTCAAATCTAGAGGAACTGTCTAGCTGGGCAAACGGCACCCACGATAATTTTCTTGAAATATGGGGCTCTTGGCGATCTTTGAGAGGCGAGTTCCATTAAATCAGAAATCATGAAAGGAGAGACTTGGAAGCTGTTCTGTGGATTTCTAACACCGAATGGCGCCCCCCCCCCCCCCGCCCCACCACCACCACCACCACCACCACCACCACAGTGATTCTCCAGAAACCACAGGAAGGGGTATTTCCTACCCAGACGATTCCCTTTCTCCCCCCTACCCTCTTCACCCCCCTTCTCCCCCTTCTATACCCCCCCCCCCCCCATAGTCTGTGTTGTCTGTGTATCCTCCTCTGTTTTATTTTAGGGGAAGGCCCAGCGCAGTTCCTGAAGTAGACGCTGTACTTGGTTTAGGCCACCCCGACTCTTGTTCTTAGACAATGCCTGAGGATGTGGTGATGGCAGGATTCATAGAGGAGTGTAAGAGGGACTGGATGTCTTTCTGGAGAATAAGTATATTACAGGATATAAATCTTAGGCTAATTGTTAATCCGGGTATACAGGCAGGTAGGAACTATTAGGGGTTGGTCCAGGGAACAGTCTGATTGCCATTAGGGAGTCTTATATTATTATACAAGCCTTGTAACAATGACTGGGAATGGACCGGTGTATAATGCAACGCGCTTCGAGGGAATACAAAGTAAGCTTCTTTGTCAGGCTTAGAGAACTGGGGTGTACAGTTTCAGTGTAATAAAGGTGTCTGTAGGGAGGGCGAGGGGTTGGTCATATGACTCTAATCATGTGACATTTCCAAGGTGGGCGTTACTCGCGTCCCGCTTACATGCACTTCACAACAGGGTGCAGACGCCTAAGGGAGACTCTTGAAGACAATCTGAGAAGAAACAACATAATTAAAAAAGTGCTCTATCTGCTTGGATTGGAGGTGCACAAGTGCGTCTTGTCCGGGGAGTCGCGCCGTATCTCAAACACCGGCAGTATTATAAGAGTAATACGCAATATAAAGTAGGCTTAGCGGTGGTCTCAGAGGAGCCGCACAGTCAATCAGGACTTCACAGCGATCAGAATAATCAGAGCGTCAGAAGCTTCACTCAGGGGGGCAGGACTCGGGGAATCACCGCTAGAAGGACGAAAGAAACTGCAACGGTTACAGAGAAGAGTTTTTGGAATGAAACATCTAGAAAATTATTCCAGGACTTTTCTTTATTTTTGCTGTCGGTCACCATTAGATGATTTGCGGAGACCCACAACTTGGTTCCCTGCCAGTCAGCTGGGCCCCGCGGTCACTGCAGTCAGGACGTAATAAGCGCTGACCGCACTGCAGCGCCCCAGTTTGGTATTACAGGTGCAGTTCCCATTGAATTCAGTTGGAGCTCCACTGCAGTACCAACCCGGGCCTCTGACTGCGGTCAGCGCTTTCTGTTTCCTCGGCTGACCATAGTGACTGCGGCCCGGGAACCAGCTGATTGGCAGGGATCTGAATGACAGGTTGTTATTATTAAAAAAAGAAGAAAAACTCCTGGAATGTCCTTATAGAGTAACAGAGACTCCTTGTGCCCCTACACAATAACAGAGCCCCTCTGTGCTGCTCTAATACTAGTGGCCTCCTTGTTCCCCTTTAAGGTAATAGAGACCCTGCACCTCTATAAGTAAAGCCCCATGGCTCCATAGTGTAATAGAACCCCATTGTGTCCTTCTACCCTCCAAAAATCTTAATGTCTCCCCCCTGCCCTCCGCCAGGCCAAACAGTGCACAGTAACATCTGCTTCACACAGCAGTGCTGCACACACTCACGCCCTGCTGGACTCCTCTGGCTGCAGAGCTGCACACACTCACGCGCTGCTCGACTCCTCCAGCTGCAGAGCTGCACACACTCACGCGCTGCTCGACTCCTCCAGCTGCAGAGCTGCACACACTCACGCCCTGCTGGACTCCTCCACCTGCAGAGCTGCACACACTCACGCGCTGCTCGACTCCCACGGCTGCAGAGCTGCACACACTCATGTACTGCTCGACTCCTCTGGCTGCAGAGCTGCACACACTCACGCCCTGCTCGACTCCTCGGCTGCAGAGCTGCACACACTCATGTACTGCTCGACTCCTCCGGCTGTAGACCTGCACACACTCACGCCCTGCTTGACTCCTCCGGCTGCAGAGCTGCACACACTCACGCGCTGCTCAACTCCTCCACCTGCAGAGCTGCACACACTCACGTACTGCTCGACTCCTCCGGCTGCAGAGCTGCACACACTCACATGCTGCTCGACTCCCCCGGCTGCAGAGCTGCACACACTCACATGCTGCTCGACTCCCCCGGCTGCAGAGCTGCACACACTCACGCCCTGCTCGACTTCTCCGGCTGCAGAGCTGCACACACTCATGTACTGCTCGACTCCTCTGGCTGCAGAGCTGCACACACTCACGCCCTGCTCGACTCCTCGGCTGCAGAGCTGCACACACTCACGCCCTGCTCGACTCCTCCAGCTGCAGAGCTGCACACACTCACGCCCTGCTGGACTCCTCTGGCTGCAGAGCTGCACACACTCACGCGCTGCTCAACTCCTCCACCTGCAGAGCTGCACACACTCACGTACTGCTCGACTCCTCCGGCTGCAGAGCTGCACACACTCACATGCTGCTCGACTCCCCCGGCTGCAGAGCTGCACACACTCATGTACTGCTCGACTTCTCTGGCTGCAGACCTGCACACACACACATACTGCTCGACTCCTCTGGCTGCAGAGCTGCACACACTCATGTACTGCTCGACTCCTCTGGCTGCAGAGCTGCACACACTCACGCGCTGCTCAACTCCTCCGGCTGCAGATCTGCACACAGTCATGCGCTGCTCGACTCCTCTGGCTGCAGAGCTGCACACACTCATGTACTGCTCGACTCCTCTGGCTGCAGAGCTGCACACACTCACGTGCTGCTCAACTCCTCTGGCTGCAGAGCTGCACACACTCACGCGCTGCTCAACTCCTCCGGCTGCAGATCTGCACACAGTCATGCGCTGCTCGACTCCTCCGGCTGCAGAGCTGCACACACTCACATGCTGCTCGACTCCCCCGGCTGCAGAGCTGCACACACTCACGCCCTGCTCGACTCCTCTGGCTGCAGAGCTGCACACACTCATGTACTGCTCGACTCCTCTGGCTGAAGAGCTGCACACACACACATACTGCTCGACTCCTCTGGCTGCAGAGCTGCACACACACACATACTGCTCAACTCCTCCGGCTGCAGATCTGCACACAGTCATGCGCTGCTCGACTCCTCCGGCTGCAGAGCTGCACACACTCACATGCTGCTCGACTCCCCCGGCTGCAGATCTGCACACACTCACATGCTGCTCGACTCCTCCGGCTGCAGAGCTGCACACACTCACATGCTGCTCGACTTCTCCGGCTGCAGAGCTGCACACACTCATGTTCTGCTCGACTCCTCTGGCTGCAGAGCTGCACACACTCACATACTGCTCGACTCCTCTGGCTGCAGAGCTGCACACACTCACATACTGCTCGACTCCTCTGGCTGCAGAGCTGCACACACTCACATACTGCTCGACTCCTCTGGCTGCAGAGCTGCACACACTCACATGCTGCTCGACTCCCCCGGCTGCAGAGCTGCACACACTCACGCCCTGCTCGACTCCTCTGGCTGCAGAGCTGCACACACTCATGTACTGCTCGACTCCTCTGGCTGCAGAGCTGCACACACTCACATGCTGCTCGACTCCCCCGGCTGCAGAGCTGCACACACTCACGCCCTGCTCGACTCCTCTGGCTGCAGAGCTGCACACACTCATGTACTGCTCGACTCCTCTGGCTGAAGAGCTGCACACACACACATACTGCTCGACTCCTCTGGCTGCAGAGCTGCACACACACACATACTGCTCAACTCCTCCGGCTGCAGATCTGCACACAGTCATGCGCTGCTCGACTCCTCCGGCTGCAGAGCTGCACACACTCACATGCTGCTCGACTCCCCCGGCTGCAGATCTGCACACACTCACATGCTGCTCGACTCCTCCGGCTGCAGAGCTGCACACACTCACATGCTGCTCGACTTCTCCGGCTGCAGAGCTGCACACACTCATGTTCTGCTCGACTCCTCTGGCTGCAGAGCTGCACACACTCACATACTGCTCGACTCCTCTGGCTGCAGAGCTGCACACACTCACATACTGCTCGACTCCTCTGGCTGCAGAGCTGCACACACTCACATACTGCTCGACTCCTCTGGCTGCAGAGCTGCACACACTCACATACTGCTCGACTCCTCTGGCTGCAGAGCTGCACACACTCACATACTGCTCGACTCCTCCGACTGCAGAGCTGCACACACTCACGCACTGCTCGACTCCTCTGGCTGCAGATCTGCACACACTCGCACGCTGCTCGACTCCTCCAGCTTCAGAGCTGCACACACTCACGCCCTGCTGGACTCCTCCGGCTGCAGAGCTGCACACACACGCTGCTCGACTCCTCCAGCTGCAGAGCTGCACACACTCACGCCCTGCTGGACTCCTCCACCTGCAGAGCTGCACACACTAACACACTGCTCAATTCCTCCGGCTGCAGAGCTGCACACACTCACGTACTGCTCGACTCCTCCGGCTGCAGAGCTGCACACACGCGCTGTTCGACTCCTCCAGCTGCAGAACTGCACACACTCACGAGCTGCTCGACTCCTCTGGCTGCAGATCTGCACACACTCGCACGCTGCTCGACTCCTCCGGCTGCAGAGCTGCACACACTCACGCGCTGCTCGACTCCTCCGGCTGCAGAGCTGCACACACTCACGCGCTGCTCGACTCCTCCGGCTGCAGAGCTGCACACATGCGCTGCTCGACTCCTCCGGCTGCAGAGCTGCACACATGCGCTGCTAGACTCCTCCAGCTGCAGAGCTGCACACACTTATGCGCTGCTCGACTCCTCTGGCAGCAGAGCTGCACAGACTCACGCACTGCAAGACTCCTCCAGCTGCAGAGCTGCACACACTCACGTGCTACTCAACTCCTCCAGCTACAGCCATGCACACACTCATGCATTGCTCGACTGGTCTGGCTGTAGAGCTGCACGCAGTCATACGCTGCTCAACTCCTCTGGCTGCAGAGCTGCACGCACTCACGCGCTACTCGACTCCTCTGGCAGCAAAGCTGCACACATTTGTGCGCTGCTAGACTTGTCTAGCTGCAGAGCTGCACACACTCGTGCGCTGCTTGACTCCTACGGCAGCAGAACTGCACACACTCACGTGCTGCTCAACTCCTCCTGTTACGGAGCTGCACACACTCACGCATTGCTTGATTCCTCTGGTGGCAGAGCTGCACGCACTCTCGTGCTGCTAGACTCTTCTGGCTGCATGCACTCATGAGCTGCCTGTTGCTCTGTTCGCTAAGAGCGTAGCACAACTTCACCCTTTTCTAAATCTAGTGATTGGCAGAACATGAGTGCAAGCAGCTCTGCAGCCAGAGGAGTTGAACAGAGCGTGCGAATCTGCAGCTCTGCAGATGGAGGAGTCAAGCAGAGCATGAGTGTGTGCAGCCTCGCAGCTGGAGTAGAGCAGAGCGTGAGTATGTGCAGCAATGCAGGCGGAGGTTCGAGCAGCCCGTGAGTGTGTGCAGCTGTGCAGCCGGAGGAGTGGAGCAGAGAGTGAAAGCTTGTAGCTCTGCAGCCAGAGGAGTCAAGCAGAGCGTAATTGCGTACAGCTCTGCAGCCGGTGAAGTCGAGCAACATGTGAGTGTGTGCAGCTCTGCAGCCGGAGGAGTTCAGAAGCATGTGAGTGCGTGCAACTCTGCAGCCTGAGAAGTCAACCCCCACCTAAGTGTGTGCAGCTCTGCAGCTGGAGCAGTCGAGCAGCGCATGTGTGCATCTCTGAGGACTAATAAGTCGAGCACAGCCTGAGCGTGTTCAACTCAGCAGCCGGAGGGTTCGAGCAGCACATGACTGTGTGCAGCTCTGCAGCCTGAGACATTGAGCAGAATGTGAGTGTGTGCAGCTCTGCAGCTGGAGGAGTCAAGCAGCATGTGCTTGCATGCAGTTCTGCAGTCGGAGGAGTTGAGCAGCGTGCGAGTGTGTGCAGATCTGCAGCCAGAGGAGTCGAGCAGTACGTGAGTGTGTGCAGTTCTGCAGCTGGAGGAGTCGAGCAGCGCGTGTGTGCAGCTCTGCAGCCGGAGGAGTCGAGCAGTACGTGAGTGTGTGCAGCTCTGCAGCCGGAGGGTTCGAGCAGCACATGACTGTGTGCAGCTCTGCAGCCTGAGACATTGAGCAGAATGTGAGTGTGTGCAGCTCTGCAGCTGGAGGAGTCAAGCAGCATGTGCTTGCATGCAGTTCTGCAGTCGGAGGAGTTGAGCAGCGTGTAAGTGTGTGCAGCTCTGCAGCTGGAGGAGTCAAGCAGAGCATCCGAACATGCAGCTTTTCAGCTGGAGGAGTTGAGAAGAATGTGAGTGTGTGCAGCTCTGCAGCTGGAGGATTCGAGTAGCGCGTGACTGTGTGTGCAGCATTGCTGCCAGATGAGTTGAGGAGCACGGGAGTGTGTGCAGCTCTGCAGCCTGAGAAGTCGACCTCCGCCTAAGTGTGAGCAGATCGGAAGCTGGAGGAGTCGGGCAGTGCATAAGTTCGTGCAGCTCTGCAGCCGGAGGAGTCGAGCAGCACATTAGTGCGTGCCAGTCTGCAGCTGGAGGAGTCGAGCAGCACATTAGTGCGTGCCAGTCTGCAGCTGGAGGAGTCGAGCAGCACATTAGTGCGTGCCAGTCTGCAGCTGGAGGAGTCGAGCAGCACGTGACTGTGTGCAGCTCTGCAGCCTAAGAAGTTGACCTCTGCCTGAGTGTGTGCAGCTCTGCAGCTGGAGGAGTCGAGCAGCACATTAGTGCGTGCCAGTCTGCAGCTGGAGGAGTCGAGCAGCGCATGACTGTGTGCAGCTCTGCAGCCTAAGAAGTGGAGCACAGCCTGAGTGTGTGCAGCTCTGCAGCCGGAGGGGTGTGGTTAGGGGCATGGCCAATCACAACGTATGTTTTTACCCTCTATTATTCTGGTGGCCACAACTAGAAATTTTGCTCCCAGCAGTGGCCCTAGGTTGCCATGTTTGTTGCCAAAAAATAACTACCAATGTAAAAGGGGGGCTGTGGTCAGGGGGACATGGCTTATTACAATGAAACATTTTACCTATGTGGACCCTGTAGTAATAGTACCCCTCTCAGTGGCCCTTGTTGTCATAGTGTACCCCCTTTGTGGCTCTAATAGTAATAGTGCCTCCAATCGTGTTATAAATAATAATAGTGGGACTCCAATAGCAATGGCATGCCCTCTTAGTAGCCCCAGTGGTAACAGTACTCCCCCTTAATGCCCCTGAGCAACAACCATGGCCACGAGTAGTTTTACTCACTGAAGTAGCTCCGCTGTGGCCTTCGTGGCTTCTGTAGGCAGACACCCTGCTTCCTCCCCCAGAGCTTACAGAAACCAGACTGGCCCGAGCAGAGCACCTTTGAAAAGTAAAACTAATTGTGGCAATTGTTGCTGCCCCGCTGGTCTCACAGGGAGCAATTATTTTATACTGGCACTGGCCTTGGAAATGAATTACTGTCCAGGGCATTGATTGTTACCCCAATAGTAGTAGTCACATCCATAGTGGCCCCAGTAGTCATAAAGTCTCCTTTTGTGCCCCCCTCACCCTGAACCTCCAGCTAGGCAGCAACCCCACATCATCAGGTATTTTATTCACTCTCCAGGCCAGTGATTTACTGTCTGGGACAGAAATTTACTGGCTGATTGGCAACTGTAAGTGACCTGAACAGTAACAGTACCCTCAATATTGGCCCAAATTATAACAGAGCCCCCAGGGGTGACCCCAATATAATAGGGACCCCAGTAGTAGTACTGCCCCTAGTAGTGGCCACAATAGTAATAGTGCCCCTTAGTAGCTCCCAATAGTAATAGGGACCAACAGTAGTGTCCCCAGCAGTAATAGTGTGCTCAATAATATTAGTCCCCCCCCCCAGTTGAGACCGCAGTAATAATAATGACCTCTATAGTAACATGAGTAGTAGTTGTGCTCCCTTCTGGGTCACTACAGTTCCCTACTCCTTTGACAACAGCCGTCCTCAACATTGTACCTTTAGGAATGGAGCAGGTGAATGACTGAACTTTATTACAATTTGTATACATTTGGATTAGCAAGGTAGAAGGGAAGGTTAAGTTGAGGCGGAACCTCAGTTCTCAGCTTCAATGGGACCCTTAAATATTCTTCTCCCTGCAAACTAAACCATACAGATTATTTGCTTGTGCATTATAACAACATTTCACAAATTGCAAGTGATCCACCTGCTGGGAGGAAAAGCTTGGTTCCTAAAATGTCTGCATAGCCAGTGCCAGGACGAATTTCAGTTTGTTCTTGAGTGGGATTTGACCAAGTGACACGAGGAGAATAAGTATAGAATCTATACAAGGAATAATCTATCTCATAATGAAAGGAGGGAACTAAAGAAATGATCGCAAAACCCAAATGTAACTAGAACATATCTGACAAGGGGGGAACCATCGTTATTGGATACAGATCTCTATGTGAGACAAGTAAGAACATTCTGGAGGATCCCACTATTTATCGCAAACTGAAGTTCAATCCTATTAAAGAGTGTCTGCATTGTCTATCCAAATGGATGAAGGATGGAGTAGATCTGGGAGTCCTGAAAGAAAAGAGGCTGATTACCTTTGTCCTGGGAATCCCTCCGTCCCAGTGCTTCGTGGACTCTCCAGTGCTTCGTGGACTCTCCAGTGCTTCGTGGACTCTCCAGTGCTTCCTGGACTCTCCAGTGCTTCCTGGACTCTCCAGTGCTTCCTGGACTCTCCAGTGCTTCCTGGACTCTCCAGTGCTTCCTGGACTCTCCAGTGCTTCCTGGACTCTCCAGTGCTTCCTGGACTCTCCAGTGCTTCCTGGACTCTCCAGTGCTTCCTGGACTCTCCAGTGCTTCCTGGACTCCCCAGTGCTTCCTGGACTCCCCAGTGCTTCCTGGACTCCCCAGTGCTTCCTGGACTCCCCAGTGCTTCCTGGACTCCCCAGTGCTTCCTGGACTCTCCAAGGCCCACAAAGGGATATCCCCCCCCCCCTCCATCCAATTGTTGCAGGGATCGATTGACCCTGCGAGCTCCTTAGCTTGTAGGTGGATCGTTCCCTGCAACCACTTGTCCACAGAATACCAGGTTATCTTAAAGACAGCAAGAGTGTTCTACAGTTTGTTGAGAAGGTTAAATGGAAACCCAATTGTCGGTGGGTCACTTGTGATGTGGTTGTTATATTCCTGCATGCCTCACCACATGGCCATACCAGCAGTTAGTGATCACCTACATACATACAGCAAGTATTCTGATGCATTAAAGGAGTTCATTCTTAGATGTATTCATATTCAAGTAAAAGTAATGCTCTCACCTATGTAGCCGGTTATGTCGGCTCCCGTCTTATGTTTCTTGCTGTGTCCTCTTTTCAGCATGAAGAAAGCAGTCTCTCCTCCATACCGCTCCATCCTGGGCGGTTTCTTGACACAAGTGCATTTAAATGCTAGGAGCTCGGATGCAGAGAGGTAAAGGCTTTCTTCTGTTTATTCAGTATGTGCCCATCATAACAAGAATACAAACGTTCAGCCTTCTCAGGAGGTGATCAAGACCTGAGAAGGTTGAACCGCGTCCTCAGGACGGTTGCATTTCTCTTGTTATGATGGGCACCTACTGAATAAACAGAAGAAGGCTTTGATCTCCATGCATCCGAGCTCCTAGCATTTAAATTAGATGTATTCAGGTGCGATTTGATTATAATATTTTTTACTTTCGATGATGAGTATTACCTTCAGATTTCAGGAGCCCCTATGGGGTCAAAGGTCTCCCTATGATGAGCTGCTGGGAGCTGTAACCCTGGTCATGGCCATGTGGTGTGGTATGCACGTTACATTGATGAGATTGTCATGTGGGGTGCTATTAATGATGATGATGATGATGATGGGGTGGTGAAAGCATTAGCAAATGTCACTGATTATATCAACACCCATGAATTGTTACCCATCAGAAGAATATCCTCTCGCTTCTGGGTCTCAGCATGTATAGAATCGTCATTATATAATAAGCATTCCACTGGCACACCGTGCCCACCCTAGTCATGTGATAAATGCGACACCCTGCGGTGAAATAGTTAGGGCAAGAAGAGCCTGAACTACTAAGAAAGATTTTCAGATAGCAACAGATTCAATTGGAAAAGAAACTAAACCCGGCGATACAAAGCCTCCTCCTTACAGCATTAGTGAAGCCAATAGAATGAAAAGGGAATCCCCGGTAGGCAGCTTTGGGCACCCCTATAGTAGGGATTCTTACAAGATCAGGGAGTGATTAATTCATTACCTTCCTTGTTTGTAACAGGATGAATCTCTAAATAAAGTTCTGACTTTGGGGTGTGTCCCGAAAAAAAAAAATCTAGGGATTTTTTAAAACCAAGTTTTTTTCAAAATCCCAAGAAAAACCTGCACAATGGATCCATCAAAAGGGCTTCAAAGATGTGGGGTGTGTAATAAAGTACGAAAAACAACAGATTTCTATCATAGTCAGAATTCAAAAACATTTTGTATGGCAAATGACATGAATTACAATCCTGATAATCTGCAGGAAGTGTGATATAAAGTATGCGGGCCGCACGGCGCAAAGTCAGCAGAACTGCGGAACATCTTAGGCAAATTAAAAATGGCAATTTAAACTGCTGTGGCACAGCGCGACATTCTGTTCAAGCGCACCAGGGCATACAGACTGCGGTGCAGCGCGACATTCTGTTCAGGCGCACCAGGGCATACAGACTGCGGTGCAGCGCGACATTCTGTTCAGGCGCACCAGGGCACACAGACAGTAGCGCAGCACGACATTCTGTTCAGGCGCACCAGGGCACACAGACTGTGGCGCAGCGCGACATTCTATTCAGGCGCACCAGGGCATACAGACTGTGGCGCAGCGCAACATTCTGTTCAGGCGCACCAGGGCATACAGACACTGGCACAGCACGACATTCTGTTCAGGCGCACCAGGGCATACAGACACTGGCGCAGCGCGACATTCTGTTCAGGCGCACCAGGGCATACAGACTGTGGCGCAGCACGACATTCTGTTCAGGCGCACCAGGGCATACAGACTGTGGCGCAGCCCAACATTCTGTTCAGGCGCACCAGGGCATACAGACACTGGCGCAGCACGACATTCTGTTCAGGCGCACCAGGGCATACAGACTGTGGCGCAGCACGACATTCTGTTCAGGCGCACCAGGGCATACAGACTGTGGCGCAGCCCAACATTCTGTTCAGGCGCACCAGGGCATACAGACACTGGCGCAGCACGACATTCTGTTCAGGCGCACCAGGGCATACAGACTGTGGCGCAGCACGACATTCTGTTCAGGTGCACCAGGGCATACAGACAGTAGCGCAGCGCGACATTCTGTTCAGGCGCACCAGGGCATACAGACTGTGGCGCAGCGCGACATTCTGTTCAGGCGCACCAGGGCATACAGACTGTGGCGCAGCGCAACATTCTGTTCAGGCGCACCAGGGCACACAGACTGTGGCGCAGCACGACATTCTGTCCAGGCGCACCAGGGCACACAGACTGTGACGCAGCCCAACATTCTGTTCAGGCGCACCAGGGCATACAGACTGTGGCGCAGCGTGACATTCTGTTCAGGCGCACCAGGGCATAGAACTGTAGCGCAGCGCGACATTCTATTCAGGTGCACCAGGGCATACAGACTGTGGAGCAGCGCGACATTCTGTTCAGGCGCACCAGGGCATACCGACACTGGCACAGCACGACATTCTGTTCAGGCGCACCAGGGCATACAGATTGTGGCGCAGCGCGACATTCTGTTGAGGCGCACCAGGGCATACAGACTGTGGCGCAGCGCGACATTCTGTTCAGGCGCATCGGGCCATACAGACACTGGCGCAGCGCAACAGTCTGTTCAGGCGCAACAGGCCATACAGACACTGGCGCAGCGCGACAGTCTGTTCAGGCGCAACAGGCCATACAGACACTGGCGCAGCGCGACATTCTGTTCAGGCGCATCGGGCCATACAGACACTGGCGCAGCGCAACAGTCTGTTCAGGCGCAACAGGCCATACAGACACTGGCGCAGCGCGACATTCTGTTCAGGCGCACCAGGGCATAGAGACTGTGGCGCAGCACGACATTCTGTTCAGGCGCACCAGGGCACACAGACAGTAGCGCAGCACGACATTCTGTTCAGGCGCACCAGGGCATACAGATTGTGGCGCAGCGCGACATTCTGTTCAGGCGCACCAGGGCATACCGACACTGGCGCAGCACGACATTCTGTTCAGGCGCACCAGGGCATACAGATTGTGGCGCAGCGCGACATTCTGTTCAGGCGCACCAGGGCATACCGACACTGGCGCAGCACGACATTCTGTTCAGGCGCACCAGGGCATACAGATTGTGGCGCAGCGCGACATTCTGTTCAGGCGCACCAGGGCATACAGACTGTGGCGCAGCACGACATTCTGTTCAGGCGCACCAGGGCATACAGACTGTGGCGCAGCGCAACATTCTGTTCAGGCGCACCAGGGCACACAGACTGTGGCGCAGCACGACATTCTGTCCAGGCGCACCAGGGCACACAGACTGTGACGCAGCCCAACATTCTGTTCAGGCGCACCAGGGCATACAGACTGTGGCGCAGCGTGACATTCTGTTCAGGCGCACCAGGGCATAGAACTGTAGCGCAGCGCGACATTCTATTCAGGTGCACCAGGGCATACAGACTGTGGAGCAGCGCGACATTCTGTTCAGGCGCACCAGGGCATACCGACACTGGCACAGCACGACATTCTGTTCAGGCGCACCAGGGCATACAGATTGTGGCGCAGCGCGACATTCTGTTGAGGCGCACCAGGGCATACAGACTGTGGCGCAGCGCGACATTCTGTTCAGGCGCATCGGGCCATACAGACACTGGCGCAGCGCAACAGTCTGTTCAGGCGCAACAGGCCATACAGACACTGGCGCAGCGCGACATTCTATTCAGGCGCACCAGAACATACAGACAGTGGCGCAGCGCGACATTCTATTCAGGCGCTCCAGGGCATACAGACTGTGACGCAGCGCAACATTCTGTTCAGGCGCACCAGGGCATACAGACTGTGGCGCAGCGCGACATTCTGTTCAGGCGCACCAGGGCACACAGACTGTGGTGCAGCGCAACAGTCTGTTCAGGCGCAACAGGCCATACAGACACTGGCGCAGCGCGACATTCTATTCAGGCGCACCAGAACATACAGACAGTGGCGCAGCGCGACATTCTATTCAGGCGCTCCAGGGCATACAGACTGTGACGCAGCGCGACATTCTGTTCAGGCGCACCAGGGCATACAGACTGTGGCGCAGCGCGACATTCTGTTCAGGCGCACCAGGGCACACAGACTGTGGCGCAGCCCAACATTCTGTGCAGGCGCACCAGGGCATACAGACTGTGGCGCAGCACGACATTCTGTTCAGGCACACCAGGGCATACAGACTGTGGCGCAGCACGACATTCTGTTCAGGCGCACCAGGGCACACAGACTGTGGCGCAGCGTGACATTCTGTTCAGGCGCACCAGGGCATACAGACACTGGCGCAGCGCGACATTCTGTTCAGGCGCACCAGGGCATACAGACTGTGGCGCAGTGCGACATTCTGTTCAGGCGCACCAGGGCATACAGACTGTGGTGCAGCGCGACATTCTGTTCAGGCGCACCAGGGCATACAGACACTGGCGCAGCACGACATTCTGTTCAGACGCACCAGGTCATACAGACACTGGCGCAGCGCGACATTCTGTTCAGGAGCACCAGGGCATACCGACACTGGCGCAGCACGACATTCTGTTCAGGCGCACCAGGGCATACAGATTGTGGCGCAGCGCGACATTCTGTTGAGGCGCACCAGGGCATACAGACGGTGGCGCAGCGCGACATTCTGTTCAGGCGCATCGGGCCATACAGACACTGGCGCAGCGCAACAGTCTGTTCAGGCGCAAAAGGCCATACAGACACTGGCGCAGCGCGACATTCTGTTCAGGCGCACCAGGGCATAGACTGTGGCGCAGCACGAAATTCTGTTCAGGCGCACCAGGGCACATAGACAGTAGCGCAGCACGACATTCTGTTCAGGCGCACCAGGGCATACAGATTGTGGCGCAGCGCGACATTCTGTTCAGGCGCACCAGGGCATACCGACACTGGCGCAGCACGACATTCTGTTCAGGCGCACCAGGGCATACAGATTGTGGCGCAGCGCGACATTCTGTTCAGGCGCACCAGGGCATACAGACTGTGGCGCAGCACGACATTCTGTTCAGGTGCACCAGGGCACACAGACAGTAGCGCAGCACGACATTCTGTTCAGGCGCACCAGGGCACACAGACTGTGGCGCAGCGTGACATTCTGTTCAGGCGCACTAGGGCACACAGACTATGGCGCAGCGCAACATTCTGCTCAGGCGCACCAGGGCATACAGACACTGGCACAGCACGACATTCTGTTCAGGCGCACCAGCGCATACAGACACTGGCGCAGCGCAACATTCTATTCAGGCGCTCCAGGGCATACAGACTGACGCAGCGCGACATTCTGTTCAGGCGCACCAGGGCATACAGACTGTGGCGCAGCGCGACATTCTGTTCAGGCGCACCAGGGCACACAGACTGTGGCGCAGCCCAACATTCTGTTCAGGCGCACCAGGGCATACAGACTGTGGCGCAGCACGACATTCTGTTCAGGCGCACCAGGGCATACAGACTGTGGCGCAGCACGACATTCTGTTCAGGCGCACCAGGGCATACAGACTGTGGCGCAGCGTGACATTCTGTTCAGGCGCACCAGGGCATACAGACACTGGCGCAGCGCGACATTCTGTTCAGGCGCACCAGGGCATACAGACTGTGGCGCAGCGCGACATTCTGTTCAGGCGCACCAGGGCATACAGATTGTGGCACAGCGTGACATTCTGCTCAGGCGCACCAGGGCACACAGACTGTGGCGCAGCGCAACAGTCTGTTCAGGTGTACCAGGGCACACAGACTGTGGCGCAGCGCAACATTCTGTTCAGGCGCACCAGGGCATACAGTCTGTGGCGCAGCACGACATTCTATTCAGGCGCACCAGGGCATACAGACTGTGGCGCAGCGCGACATTCTATTCAGGCGCACCAGGGCATACAGACTGTGGCGCAGCACGACATTCTGTTCAGGTGCACCAGGGCATACATACTGTGGCGCAGCGCGACATTCTGTTCAGGCGCACCAGGGCATACAGACTGTGGGGCAGCGCGACAATCTGTTCAGGCGCACCCGGGCACGCCGACTGTGGTGCAGCGCGACATTCTGTTCAGGCGCACCAGGGCACACAGACTGTGGCGCAGCGCAGCATTCTGTTTTGGCGCACCAGGGCATACAGTCTGTGGCGCAGCACGACATTCTGTTCAGGCGCACCAGGGCATACAGACTGTGGCGCAGCACGACATTCTGTTCAGGTGCACCAGGGCATACAGACTGTGGCGCAGCGCGACATTCTGTTCAGGCGCACCAGGGCATACAGACTGTGGCGCAGTGCGACATTCTGTTCAGGCGCACCAGGGCATACAGACTGTGGCGCAGCGCTACAGTCTGTTCAGGCGCACCAGGGCATACAGACTGTGGGGCAGCGCGATATTCTATTCAGGCGCACCAGGGCATACAGACTGTGGCGCAGCGTGACATTCTGTTCAGGCGCACCCGGGCATGCCGACTGTGGTGCAGCGCAACAGTCTGTTCAGGCGTACCAGGGCATACAGACTGTGGGGTAGCGCGACATTCTGTTCAGGCGCACCAGGGCATACAGACTGTGGCGCAGCGCGACATTCTGTTCAGGCGCACCAGGGCATACAGTCTGTGGCGCAGCACGACATTCTGTTCAGGCGCACCAGGGCATACAGTCTGTGGCGCAGCACGACATTCTGTTCATGCGCACCAGGGCATACAGACTGTGGCGCAACGCGACATTCTGTTCAGGCGCACCAGGGCATACAGACTGTGGCGCAGCGCAACAGTCTGTTCAGGCGTACCAGGGCACACAGACTGTGGCGCAGCGCAACATTCTGTTCAGGCGCACCAGGGCATACAGTCTATGGCGCAGCACGACATTCTGTTCAGGCGCACCAGGGCATACAGACTGTGGCGCAGCACGACATTCTGTTCAGGCGCACCAGGGCATAGAGACTGTGGCGCAGCGCGACATTCTATTCAGGCGCACGAGGGCATACAGACTGTGGTGCAGCGCGACATTCTGTTCGGGCGTACCAGGGCACACAGACTGTGGCGCAGCGCGACATTCTGTTCACGCGCACCAGGGCATACAGACTGTGGCGCAGCGCGACATTCTGTTCAGGTGCACCAGGGCACACAGACTGTGGCGCAGCGCAACATTCTGTTCAGGCGCACCAGGGCATACAGTCTGTGGCGCAGCACGACATTCTGTTCAGGCGCACCAGGGCATAGAGACTGTGGCGCAGCACGACATTCTGTTAAGGCGCACCAGGGCATACAGACTGTAGCGCAGCACGACATTCTGTTCAGGCGCACCAGGGCATAGAGACTGTGGCGCAGCGCGACATTCTATTCAGGCGCACAAGGGCATACAGACTGTGGCGCAGCGCGACATTCTATTGAGGCGCACCAGGGCACACAGACTGTGGCGCAGCGCGACATTCTGTTCAGGCGCACCAGGGCACACAGACTGTGGCGCAGCGCAACATTCTGTTCAGGCGCACCAGGGCACACAGACTGTGGCACAGCGCAACAGTCTGTTCAGGCGTACCAGGGCACACAGACTGTGGCGCAGCACAAAATTCTGTTCCGGCGCACCAGGGCACACAGACTGTGTCGCAGCGCAACATTCTGCTCAGGCGCACCAAGGCATACAGTCTGTGGCGCAGCACGACATTCTGTTCAGGCGCTCCAGGGCATACAGACTGTGGCGCAGCGCGACATTCTATTCAGGCGCACCAGGGCATACAGACTGTGACGCAGCGCAACATTCTGTTCAGGCGTACCAGGGCACACAGACTGTGGCGCAGCACGACATTCTGTTCAGGCGCACCAGGGCATACAGACTGTGGCGCAGCGTGACATTCTGTTCAGGCGCACCAGGGCATACAGACTGTGGCGCAGCGCGGCATTCTGTTCAGGCGCACCAGGGCATAGAGACTGTGGTGCAGCGCGGCATTCTGTTCAGGCGCACCAGGGCATACAGACTGTGGCGCAGCGCGACATTCTGTTCAGGCGCACCAGGGCACACAGACTGTGGCGCAGCCCAACATTCTGTGCAGGCGCACCAGGGCATACAGACTGTGGCGCAGCACGACATTCTGTTCAGGCACACCAGGGCATACAGACTGTGGCGCAGCACGACATTCTGTTCAGGCGCACCAGGGCACACAGACTGTGGCGCAGCGTGACATTCTGTTCAGGCGCACCAGGGCATACAGACACTGGCGCAGCGCGACATTCTGTTCAGGCGCACCAGGGCATACAGACTGTGGCGCAGTGCGACATTCTGTTCAGGCGCACCAGGGCATACAGACTGTGGTGCAGCGCGACATTCTGTTCAGGCGCACCAGGGCATACAGACACTGGCGCAGCACGACATTCTGTTCAGACGCACCAGGTCATACAGACACTGGCGCAGCGCGACATTCTGTTCAGGAGCACCAGGGCATACCGACACTGGCGCAGCACGACATTCTGTTCAGGCGCACCAGGGCATACAGATTGTGGCGCAGCGCGACATTCTGTTGAGGCGCACCAGGGCATACAGACGGTGGCGCAGCGCGACATTCTGTTCAGGCGCATCGGGCCATACAGACACTGGCGCAGCGCAACAGTCTGTTCAGGCGCAAAAGGCCATACAGACACTGGCGCAGCGCGACATTCTGTTCAGGCGCACCAGGGCATAGACTGTGGCGCAGCACGAAATTCTGTTCAGGCGCACCAGGGCACATAGACAGTAGCGCAGCACGACATTCTGTTCAGGCGCACCAGGGCATACAGATTGTGGCGCAGCGCGACATTCTGTTCAGGCGCACCAGGGCATACCGACACTGGCGCAGCACGACATTCTGTTCAGGCGCACCAGGGCATACAGATTGTGGCGCAGCGCGACATTCTGTTCAGGCGCACCAGGGCATACAGACTGTGGCGCAGCACGACATTCTGTTCAGGTGCACCAGGGCACACAGACAGTAGCGCAGCACGACATTCTGTTCAGGCGCACCAGGGCACACAGACTGTGGCGCAGCGTGACATTCTGTTCAGGCGCACTAGGGCACACAGACTATGGCGCAGCGCAACATTCTGCTCAGGCGCACCAGGGCATACAGACACTGGCACAGCACGACATTCTGTTCAGGCGCACCAGCGCATACAGACACTGGCGCAGCGCAACATTCTATTCAGGCGCTCCAGGGCATACAGACTGACGCAGCGCGACATTCTGTTCAGGCGCACCAGGGCATACAGACTGTGGCGCAGCGCGACATTCTGTTCAGGCGCACCAGGGCACACAGACTGTGGCGCAGCCCAACATTCTGTTCAGGCGCACCAGGGCATACAGACTGTGGCGCAGCACGACATTCTGTTCAGGCGCACCAGGGCATACAGACTGTGGCGCAGCACGACATTCTGTTCAGGCGCACCAGGGCATACAGACTGTGGCGCAGCGTGACATTCTGTTCAGGCGCACCAGGGCATACAGACACTGGCGCAGCGCGACATTCTGTTCAGGCGCACCAGGGCATACAGACTGTGGCGCAGCGCGACATTCTGTTCAGGCGCACCAGGGCATACAGATTGTGGCACAGCGTGACATTCTGCTCAGGCGCACCAGGGCACACAGACTGTGGCGCAGCGCAACAGTCTGTTCAGGTGTACCAGGGCACACAGACTGTGGCGCAGCGCAACATTCTGTTCAGGCGCACCAGGGCATACAGTCTGTGGCGCAGCACGACATTCTATTCAGGCGCACCAGGGCATACAGACTGTGGCGCAGCGCGACATTCTATTCAGGCGCACCAGGGCATACAGACTGTGGCGCAGCACGACATTCTGTTCAGGTGCACCAGGGCATACATACTGTGGCGCAGCGCGACATTCTGTTCAGGCGCACCAGGGCATACAGACTGTGGGGCAGCGCGACAATCTGTTCAGGCGCACCCGGGCACGCCGACTGTGGTGCAGCGCGACATTCTGTTCAGGCGCACCAGGGCACACAGACTGTGGCGCAGCGCAGCATTCTGTTTTGGCGCACCAGGGCATACAGTCTGTGGCGCAGCACGACATTCTGTTCAGGCGCACCAGGGCATACAGACTGTGGCGCAGCACGACATTCTGTTCAGGTGCACCAGGGCATACAGACTGTGGCGCAGCGCGACATTCTGTTCAGGCGCACCAGGGCATACAGACTGTGGCGCAGTGCGACATTCTGTTCAGGCGCACCAGGGCATACAGACTGTGGCGCAGCGCTACAGTCTGTTCAGGCGCACCAGGGCATACAGACTGTGGGGCAGCGCGATATTCTATTCAGGCGCACCAGGGCATACAGACTGTGGCGCAGCGTGACATTCTGTTCAGGCGCACCCGGGCATGCCGACTGTGGTGCAGCGCAACAGTCTGTTCAGGCGTACCAGGGCATACAGACTGTGGGGTAGCGCGACATTCTGTTCAGGCGCACCAGGGCATACAGACTGTGGCGCAGCGCGACATTCTGTTCAGGCGCACCAGGGCATACAGTCTGTGGCGCAGCACGACATTCTGTTCAGGCGCACCAGGGCATACAGTCTGTGGCGCAGCACGACATTCTGTTCAGGCGCACCAGGGCATACAGACTGTGGCGCAGCGCAACAGTCTGTTCAGGCGTACCAGGGCATACAGACTGTGGCGCAGCGCGGCATTCTGTTCAGGCGCACCAGGGCATAGAGACTGTGGTGCAGCGCGGCATTCTGTTCAGGCGCACCAGGGCACACAGATGTTGGCAGCGCAACATTCTGTTCAGGCGCACCAGGGCATACAGACTGTGGAGCAGCGCGACATTCTGTTCAGGCGCACCAGGGCATACCGACGCTGGCGCAGCACGACATTCTGTTCTGGCGCACCAGGGCATACATACACTGGCGCAGCGCGACATTCTGCTCAGGCGCACCAGGGCATACAGACTGTGGCGCAGCGCAACATTCTGTTCAGGCGCACCAGGGCATACAGACTGTGGCGCAGCACGACATTCTGTTCAGGCGCACCAGGGCACACAGACTGTGGCGCAGCACGACATTCTGTTCAGGCGCACCAGGGCATAGAGACTGTGGTGCAGCGCGACATTCTATTCAAGCGCACCAGGGCATACAGACTGACGCAGTGCGACATTCTGTTCAGGCGCACCAGGGAATACAGACTGTGGCGCAGTGCGACATTCTGTTCAGGCGCACCAGGGCACACAGACTGTGGCGCAGCGCAAAAGTCTGTTCAGGCGTACCAGGGCACACAGACTTTGGCGCAGCGTGACATTCTGTTCAGGCGCACCAGGGCATGCCGACTGTGGTGCAGCGCAACAGTCTGTTCAGGCGTACCAGGGCACACAGACTGTGGCGCAGCGCGACATTCTGTTTTGGCGCACCAGGGCATACAGTCTGTGGCGCAGCACGACATTCTGTTCAGGCGCACCAGGGCATAGAGACTGTGGCGCAGCGCGACATTCTATTCAGGCGCACCAGGGCACACAGACTGTGGCGCAGCGCGACATTCTGTTCAGGCGTACCAGGGCACACAGACTGTGGCGCAGCGCGACATTCTGTTTTGGCGCACCAGGGCATACAGTCTGTGGCGCAGCACGACAATCTGTTCAGGCGCACCAGGGCATACAGACTGTGGCGCAGCGCGACATTCTATTCAGGCGCACCAGGGCATACAGACTGTGGCGCAGCGCAACATTCTGTTCAGGCGCACCAGGGCATACAGACTGTGGCGCAGCGCGACATTCTGTTCAGGCGCACCAGGGCATACAGACTGTGGCGCAGCGCGACATTCTGTTCAGGCGCACCAGGGCATACAGACTGTGGCGCAGCACGACATTCTGTTCAGGCGCACCAGGGCATACAGACTGTGGCGCCGCGCGACATATTGTTCAGGCGCTCTAGGGCATACAGACTGTGGCGCAGCGCGCCATTCTATTAAGGCGCTCCAGGGCAGACTGTGGCGCAGCGTGACATTCTTTTCAGGCGCACCAGGGCATACAGAGTGTGGCGCAACGCGACATGCTGTTCAGGCGCACAAGGGCACACTGACTGTGGCGCAGTGCAACATTCTGTTCAGGCGCACCAGGGCATACAGACTGTGGCGCAGCACGACATTCTGTTCAGGCGCACCAGGGCATACAGACTGTGGAGCAGCGCGACATTCTGTTCAGGCGCACCAGGGCATACAGACTGTGGTGCAGCGCGAGTTCTGTTCAGGCGCACCAGGGCATACAGACTGTGGCACAGCGTGACATTCTATTCAGGCGCACCAGGGCATACAGATTGTGGCGCAGCGCGACATTCTGTTCAGGCGCACCACGGCATACAGACTGTGGCGCAGCGCGACATTCTGTTCAGGCACACCGGGGCATACAGACACTGGCGCAGCGCGACATTCTGTTCAGGCGCACCAGGGCATAGAGACTGTGGCGCAGCACGACATTCTGTTCCGGCGCATCAGGGCACACAGACTGTAGCGCAGCACGACATTCTGTTCAGGCGCACCAGGGCACACAGACTGTGGCGCAGCGTGACATTCTGTTCAGGCGCACCAGGGCATACAGACTGTGGCACAGCGTGACATTCTGCTCAGGCGCACCAGGGCAAACAGACACTGGCACAGCACGACATTCTGTTCAGGCGCACCAGGGCATACAGACAGTGGCGCAGCGCGACATTCTGTTCAGGCGCACCAGGGCATACAGACACTGGCGCAGCGTGACATTCTGTTCAGGCGCACCAGGGCATACAGACTGTGGCGCAGCGCGACATTCTGTTCAGGCGCACCAGGGCATACAGACTGTGGCGCAGCGCGACATTCTGTTCAGGCGCACCAGGGCATACAGACTGTGGCGCAGCGCGACATTCTGTTCAGGCGCACCAGGGCATACAGACTGTGGCGCAGCGCGACATTCTGTTCAGGCGCACCAGGGCATAAAGGCTGTGGCGCAGCGCGACATTCTATTCAGGCGCACCAGGGCATACAGACTGTGGCGCAGCGCGCCATTCTATTCAGGCGCACCAGGGCGTACACAGTGTGTGGCGCAGCGCGACATGCTGTTCAGGCGCACCAGGGTATACAGACTGTGGCGCAGCGCAAAATTCTGTTCAGGCATACCAGGGCACACAGACTGTCGCAGCACGACATTCTGTTCAGGCGCACCAGGGCACACTGACTGCGGCGCAGCGCAACATTCTGGTCAGGCGCACAAGGGCATACAGACTGTGGGTCAGCGCGACATTCTGTTCAGGCGCACCAGGGCATACAGACTGTGGCGCAGCGCAACATTCTATTCAGGCGCACCAGGGCATACAGACTGTGGCACAGCTCAAAATTCTGTTCAGGCATACCAGGGCACACAGACTGTGTCGCAGCATGACATTCTGTTCAGGCGCACCATGGCATACAGACTGAGGCGCAGCGCGACATTCTGTTCAGGCGCACCGGTGCATATACACACTGCCGCAGCACAACAGTCTGTTCAGACGCAACAGGGCATACAGACACTGGCGGAGCGCGACATTCTGTTCAGGCGCACCAGGGCATAGAAACTGTGGCGCAGCACGACATTCTGTTCAGGCGCTCTCGGGCACACAGACTGTAGCGCAGCACAACATTCTGTTCAGGCGCACCAGGGCACACAGACTGTGGCGCAGCCCAACATTCTGTTCAGGCGCACCAGGGCATAGAACTGTAGCGCAGCGCGACATTCTATTCAGGTGCACCAGGGCATACAGACTGTGGCGCAGCGCGATATTCTATTCAGGCACACCAGGGCATACAGACTGTGGCGCAGCGCGACATTCTGTTCAGGCGCACCAGGGCACATAGACTGTGGCGCAGCACGACATTCTGTTCAGGCGCACCAGGGCATACAGACACTGGCGCAGCGAAACATTCTGTTCAGGCGCACCAGGTCATACAGACACTGGCGCAGCGCGACATTCTGTTCAGGCGCACCAGGGCATACAGACACTGGCGCAGCGCGACATTCTGTTCAGGCGCACCAGGGCATACAGACTGTGGCGCAGCGCGACATTCTGTTCAGGCGCACCAGGGCATACAGACTGTGGCGCAGCGCGACATTCTGTTCAGGCGCACCAGGGCATACAGACTGTGGCGCAGCGCGACATTCTGTTCAGGCGCACCAGGGCATACAGACTGTGGCGCAGCGCGACATTCTGTTCAGGCGCACCAGGGCATACAGACTGTGGCGCAGCGCGACATTCTGTTCAGGCGCACCAGGGCATACAGACTGTGGCGCAGCGCGACATTCTGTTCAGGCGCACCAGGGCATACAGACAGTGGCGCAGCGCGACATTCTGTTCAGGCGCACCAGGGCATACAGACAGTGGCGCAGCGCGACATTCTGTTCAGGCGCACCAGGGCATACAGACTGTGGCGCAGCGCGACATTCTGTTCAGGCGCACCAGTGCATGCAGACTGTGGCACAGCGCGACATACTGTTCAGGCGCACCAGGGCATACAGACTCTGGCGCAGAGCGACATTCTGTTCAGGCGCACCAGGGCATAGAGACTGTGGCGCAGCGTAACATTCTATTCAGGCGCACCAGGGCATACAGACTGTGGCGCAGCGCGACATTCTGTTCAGGCGCAACAGGGCATACAGACACTGGCGCAGCGCAACATTCTGTTCAGGCGCACCAGGGCATACAGACACTGGCACGGCACGACATTCTGTTCAGGCGCACCAGGGCATACAGACACTGGCGCAGCGTGACATTCTGTTCAGGTGCACCAGGGCATACAGACACTGGCGCAGCGTGACATTCTGTTCAGGCGCACCAGGGCATACAGACTGTGGCGCAGCGAGACATTCTGTTCAGGCGCACCAGGGCATACAGACTGTGGCGCAGCACGACATTCTGTTCAGGCGCACCAGGGCATACAGACTGTAGCGCAGCGCGACATTCTGTTCAGGCGCACCAGGGCATACAGACTGTGGCGCAGCGCGACATTCTGTTCAGGCGCACCAGGGAATACCGACACTGGTGCAGCACGACATTCTGTTCTGGCGCACCAGGGCATACATACACTGGCGCAGCGCGACATTCTGTTCAGGCGCACCACGGCATACAGACTGTGGCGCAGCGCAACATTCTGTTCAGGCACACCGGGGCATACAGACACTGGCGCAGCGCGACATTCTGTTCAGGCGCACCAGGGCATAGAGACTGTGGCGCAGCACGACATTCTGTTCCGGCGCACCAGGTCACACAGACACTGGCACAGCACGACATTCTGTTCAGGCGCACCAGGGCATACAGACACTGGCGCAGCGTGACATTCTGTTCAGGCGCACCAGGGCATACAGACTGTGGCGCAGCGAGACATTCTGTTCAGGCGCACCAGGGCATACAGACTGTGGCGCAGCGCGACATTCTGTTCAGGCGCACCAGGGCATACAGACTGTGGCGCAGCGCGACATTCTGTTCAGGCGCACCAGGGCATAAAGGCTGTGGCGCAGCGCAACATTCTATTCAGGCGCACCAGGCCATACAGACTGTGGCGCAGCGCGCCATTCTATTCAGGCGCACCAGGGCATACAGACTGTTGCGCAGCACGACATTCTGTTCAGGCGCACCAGGGCATACAGACTGTGGTGCAGCACGACATTCTGTTCAGGCGCACCAGGGCATACAGACTATGGCGCAGCGCAACATTCTGCTCAGGCGCACCAGGGCATACAGACACTGGCACGGCACGACATTCTGTTCAGGCGCACCAGGGCATACAGACACTGGCGCGGCGTGACATTCTGTTCAGGTGCACCAGGGCATACAGACACTGGCGCAGCGTGACATTCTGTTCAGGCGCACCAGGGCATACAGACTGTGGCGCAGTGAGACATGCTGTTCAGGCGCACCAGGGCATACAGACTGTGGCGCAGCGCGACATTCTGTTCAGGCGCACCAGGGCATACAGACTGTGGCGCAGCGCGACATGCTGTTCAGGCGCACCAGGGCATACAGACTGTGACGCAGCGCGACATTCTGTTCAGGCGCACCAGGGCATACTGACTGTGGCGCAGCGCGACATTCTGTTCAGGCGCACAAGGGCATACAGACTGTGGCGCAGCGCGACATTCTGTTCAGGCGCACAAGGGCATACAGACTGTGGCGCAGCACGACATTCTGTTCAGGCGCACCAGGGCATACAGACTGTGGCGCAGCGCGACATTCTATTCAAGCGCTCCAGAGCATACAGACTGTGGCGCAGTGCGACATTCTGTTCAGGCGCACCAGGGCATACAGTCTGTGGCGCAGCACGACATTCTGTTCAGGCGCACCAGGGCATAGAGACTGTGGTGCAGCGCGACATTCTGTTCAGGCGCACCAGGGCACACAGACTGTGGCGCAGCGCAACATTCTGTTCAGGCGCACCAGGGCATACAGTCTGTGGCGCAGCACGACATTCTGTTCAGTCGCTCCAGGGTATACAAACTGTGACGCAGCGCGTCATTCTGTTCAGGCGCACCAGGGCATACAGACTGTGGCGCAGCGCGACATTCTGTTCAGGCGCACCAGGGCATACAGACACTGGCGCAGCGTGACATTCTGTTCAGGCGCACCAGGGCATACAGACTGTGGCGCAGCGAGACATTCTGTTCAGGCGCACCAGGGCATACCAACACTGGCGCAGCACGACATTCTGTTCAGGCGCACCAGGGCATACAGATTGTGGCGCAGCGCGACATTCTGTTCAGGCGCACCAGGGCATACAGACTGTGGCGCAGCGCGACATTCTGTTCAGGCGCACCAGGGCACACAGACAGTAGCGCAGCACGACATTCTGTTCAGGCGCACCAGGGCACACAGACTGTGGCACAGCGTGACATTCTGTTCAGGCGCACCAGGGCACACAGACTGTGGCGCAGCGCAACATACTGCTCAGGCGCACCAGGGCATACAGACACTGGCACAGCACGACATTCTGTTCAGGCGCACCAGCGCATACAGACACTGGCGCAGCGCAACATTCTGTTCAGGCGCACCAGGGCATAAAGACTGTGGCGCAGCGCGACATTCTATTCAGGCGCACCAGAACATACAGACAGTGGCATAGCGCGACATTCTATTCAGGCGCTCCAGGGCATACAGACTGTGACGCAGCGCGACATTCTGTTCAGGCGCACCAGGGCATACAGACTGTGGCGCAGCGCGACATTCTGTTCAGGCGCACCAGGGCATACAGACACTGGCGCAGCGTGACATTCTGTTCAGGCGCACCAGGGCATACAGACTGTGGCGCAGCGAGACATTCTGTTCAGGCGCACCAGGGCATACCAACACTGGCGCAGCACGACATTCTGTTCAGGCGCACCAGGGCATACAGATTGTGGCGCAGCGCGACATTCTGTTCAGGCGCACCAGGGCATACAGACTGTGGCGCAGCGCGACATTCTGTTCAGGCGCACCAGGGCACACAGACAGTAGCGCAGCACGACATTCTGTTCAGGCGCACCAGGGCACACAGACTGTGGCACAGCGTGACATTCTGTTCAGGCGCACCAGGGCACACAGACTGTGGCGCAGCGCAACATTCTGCTCAGGCGCACCAGGGCATACAGACACTGGCACAGCACGACATTCTGTTCAGGCGCACCAGCGCATACAGACACTGGCGCAGCGCAACATTCTGTTCAGGCGCACCAGGGCATACAGACTGTGGCGCAGCGCGACATTCTATTCAGGCGCACCAGAACATACAGACAGTGGCATAGCGCGACATTCTATTCAGGCGCTCCAGGGCATACAGACTGTGACGCAGCGCGACATTCTGTTCAGGCGCACCAGGGCATACAGACTGTGGCGCAGCGCGACATTCTGTTCAGGCGCACCAGGGCACACAGACTGTGGCGCAGCCCAACATTCTGTTCAGGCGCACCAGGGCATACAGACTGTGGCGCAGCACGACATTCTGTTCAGGCGCACCAGGGCATACAGACTGTGGCGCAGCACGACATTCTGTTCAGGCGCACCAGGGCACACAGACTGTGGCGCAGCGTGACATTCTGTTCAGGCGCACCAGGGCTACAGACACTGGCGCAGCGCGACATTCTGTTCAGGCGCACCAGGGCATACAGACTGTGGCGCAGTGCGACATTCTGTTCTGGCGCACCAGGGCATACAGACTGTGGTGCAGCGCGACATTCTGTTCAGGCGCACCAGGGCATAGAACTGTAGCGCAGCGCGACATTCTGTTCAGGCACACGAGGGCATACAGACACTGGCGCAGCACGACATTCTGTTCAGACGCACCAGGTCATACAGACACTGGCGCAGCGCGACATTCTGTTCAGGAGCACCAGGGCATACCGACACTGGCGCAGCACGACATTCTGTTCAGGCGCACCAGGGCATACAGATTGTGGCGCAGCGCGACATTCTGTTGAGGCGCACCAGGGCATACAGACTGTGGCGCAGCGCGACATTCTGTTCAGGCGCATCGGGCCATACAGACACTGGCGCAGCGCAACAGTCTGTTCAGGCGCAAAAGGCCATACAGACACTGGCGCAGCGCGACATTCTGTTCAGGCGCACCAGGGCATAGAGACTGTGGCGCAGCACGAAATTCTGTTCAGGCGCACCAGGGCACACAGACAGTAGCGCAGCACGACATTCTGTTCAGGCGCACCAGGGCATACAGATTGTGGCGCAGCGCGACATTCTGTTCAGGCGCACCAGGGCATACCGACACTGGCGCAGCACGACATTCTGTTCAGGCTCACCAGGGCATACAGACTGTGGCGCAGCACGACATTCTGTTCAGGTGCACCAGGGCACACAGACAGTAGCGCAGCACGACATTCTGTTCAGGCGCACCAGGGCACACAGACTGTGGCGCAGCGTGACATTCTGTTCAGGCGCACCAGGGCACACAGACTATGGCGCAGCGCAACATTCTGCTCAGGCGCACCAGGGCATACAGACACTGGCACAGCACGACATTCTGTTCAGGCGCACCAGCGCATACAGACACTGGCGCAGCGCAACATTCTGTTCAGGCGCACGAGGGCATACAGACTGTGGCGCAGCGAGACATTCTCTTCAGGCGCACCAGAACATACAGACAGTGGCGCAGCGCGACATTCTATTCAGGCGCTCCAGGGCATACAGACTGTGACGCAGCGCGACATTCTGTTCAGGCGCACCAGGGCATACAGACTGTGGCGCAGCGCGACATTCTGTTCAGGCGCACCAGGGCACACAGACTGTGGCGCAGCCCAACATTCTGTTCAGGCGCACCAGGGCATACAGACTGTGGCGCAGCACGACATTCTGTTCAGGCGCACCAGGGCATACAGACTGTGGCGCAGCACGACATTCTGTTCAGGCGCACCAGGGCATACAGACTGTGGCGCAGCGTGACAATCTGTTCAGGCGCACCAGGGCATATAGACACTGGCGCAGCGCGACATTCTGTTCAGGCGCACCAGGGCATACAGACTGTGGCACAGCGTGACATTCTGTTCAGGCGCACCAGGGCATAGAGACTGTGGTGCAGCGCGACATTCTATTCAAGCGCACCAGGGCATACAGACTGTGGCGCAGCGTGACATTCTATTCAGGCACACCAGGGCACACAGACTGTGGCGCAGCGCGACATTCTGTTCAGGCGCACCAGGGCACACAGACTGTGGCGCAGCGCAACAGTCTGTTCAGGTGTACCAGGGCACACAGACTGTGGCGCAGCGCAACATTCTGTTCAGGCGCACCAGGGCATACAGTCTGTGGCGCAGCACGACATTCTATTCAGGCGCACCAGGGCATACAGACTGTGGCGCAGCACGACATTCTGTTCAGGTGCACCAGGGCATACATACTGTGGCGCAGCGCGACATTCTGTTCAGGCGCACCAGGGCATACAGACTGTGGGGCAGCGCGACAATCTGTTCAGGCGCACCCGGGCACGCCGACTGTGGCGCAGCGCGACATTCTGTTCAGGCGCACCAGGGCACACAGACTGTGGCGCAGCGCAACATTCTGTTTTGGCGCACCAGGGCATACAGTCTGTGGCGCAGCACGACATTCTGTTCAGGCGCACCAGGGCATACAGACTGTGGCGCAGCACGACATTCTGTTCAGGTGCACCAGGGCATACAGACTGTGGCGCAGCGCGACATTCTGTTCAGGCGCACCAGGGCATACAGACTGTGGGGCAGCGCGACATTCTGTTCAGGCGCACCAGGGCATACAGTCTGTGGGGCAGCGCGATATTCTATTCAGGCACACCAGGGCATACAGACTGTGGCGCAGCGCGACATTCTGTTCAGGTGCACCAGGGCATACAGACTGTGGCGCAGCACGACATTCTGTTCAGGCGCACCAGGGCATACAGACTGTGGCGCAGCGCGACATTCTGTTCAGGCGCACCAGGGCATACAGACTGTGGCGCAGCGCAACAGTCTGTTCAGGCGCACCAGGGCTTACAGACTGTGGGGCAGCGCGATATTCTATTCAGGCGCACCAGGGCATACAGACTGTGGCGCAGCGTGACATTCTGTTCAGGCGCACCCATGCATGCCGACTGTGGTGCAGCGCAACAGTCTGTTCAGGCGTACCAGGGCACACAGACTGTGGCGCAGCGCGACATTCTGTTCAGGCGCACCAGGGCATACAGTCTGTGGCGCAGCACGACATTCTGTTCAGGCGCACCAGGGCATACAGACTGTGGCGCAGCACGACATTCTGTTCAGGCGCACCAGGGCATACAGTCTGTGGCGCAGCACGACATTCTGTTCAGGCGCACCAGGGCATACAGACTGTGGCACAGCGTGACATTCTGTTCAGGCGCACCAGGGCACACAGACTGTGGCGCAGCCCAACATTCTGTTCATGCGCACCAGGGCATACAGACTGTGGCGCAACGCGACATTCTGTTCAGGCGCACCAGGGCATACAGACTGTGGCGCAGCGCAACAGTCTGTTCAGGCGTACCAGGGCACACAGACTATGGCGCAGCGCAACATTCTGTTCAGGCGCACCAGGGCATACAGTCTATGGCGCAGCACGACATTCTGTTAAGGCGCACCAGGGCATACAGACTGTGGCGCAGCACGACATTCTGTTCAGGCGCACCAGGGCATAGAGACTGTGGCGCAGCGCGACATTCTATTCAGGCGCACCAGGGCACACAGACTGTGGCGCAGCGCGACATTCTGTTCAGGTGCACCAGGGCATACAGACTGTGTCGCAGCGCAACATTCTGTTCAGGCGCACCAGGGCATACAGACTGTGTCGCAGCGCAACATTCTGTTCAGGCGCACCAGGGCACACAGACTGTGGCGCAGCGCAACATTCTGTTCAGGCGCACCAGGGCACACAGACTGTGGCGCAGCGCGACATTCTATTCAGGCGCACCAGGGCATACAGACTGTGGCGCAGCACGACATTCTGTTCAGGCGCACCAGGGCATACAGTCTATGGCGCAGCACGACATTCTGTTAAGGCGCACCAGGGCATACAGACTGTGGCGCAGCACGACATTCTGTTCAGGCGCACCAGGGCATAGAGACTGTGGCGCAGCGCGACATTCTATTCAGGCGCACCAGGGCACACAGACTGTGGCGCAGCGCGACATTCTGTTCAGGTGCACCAGGGCATACAGACTGTGGCGCAGCGCGACATTCTGTTCAGGCGCACCAGGGCATACAGACTGTGGCGCAGCGCAACATTCTGTTCAGGCGTACCAGGGCACACAGACTGTGGCGCAGCACGACATTCTGTTCAGGCGCACCAGGGCATACAGACTGTGGCGCAGCGTGACATTCTGTTCAGGCGCACCAGGGCACACAGACTGTGGCGCAGCCCAACATTCTGTTCATGCGCACCAGGGCATACAGACTGTGGCGCAGCGCGACATTCTGTTCAGGCGCACCAGGGCATACAGACTGTGGCGCAGCACGACATTCTGTTCAGGCGCACCAGGGCATACAGACTGTGGCGCAGCACGACATTCTGTTCAGGCGCACCAGGGCATACAGACTGTGGCGCAGCGCGACATTCTATTCAAGAGCTCCAGAGCATACAGACTGTGGCGCAGCGCGACATTCTGTTCAGGCGCACCAGGGCATACAGTCTGTGGCGCAGCACGACATTCTGTTCAGGCGCACCAGGGCATAGAGACTGTGGTGCAGCGCGACATTCTGTTCAGGCGCACCAGGGCACACAGACATTGGCAGCGCAACATTCTGTTCAGGCGCACCAGGGCATACAGTCTGTGGCGCAGCACGACATTCTGTTCAGGCGCTCCAGGGTATACAAACTGTGACGCAGCGCGACATTCTGTTCAGGCGCACCAGGGCATACAGACTGTGGCGCAGCGCGACATTCTGTTCAGGCGCACCAGGGCATACAGACTGTGGGGTAGCGCGACATTCTGTTCAGGCGCAGCAGGGCATACAGACTGTGGGGTAGCGCGACATTCTGTTCAGGCGCAGCAGGGCATACAGACTGTGGCGCAGCGCGATATTCTATTCAGGCACACCAGGGCATACAGACTGTGGAGCAGCGCGACATTCTGTTCAGGCGCACCAGGGCATACCGACGCTGGCGCAGCACGACATTCTGTTCTGGCGCACCAGGGCATACATACACTGGCGCAGCGCGACATTCTGCTCAGGCGCACCAGGGCATACAGACTGTGGCGCAGCGCAACATTCTGTTCAGGCGCACCAGGGCATACAGTCTGTGGCGCAGCGCAACATTCTGTTCAGGCGCACCAGGGCATACAGACTGTGGCGCAGCGCGCCATTCTATTCAGGCGCACCAGGGCATAGAGACTGTGGCGCAGCGCGACATTCTATTCAGGCGCACCAGGGCATACAGACTGTGGCGCAGCACGACATTCTGTTCAGGCGCACCAGGGCACACAGACTGTGGCGCAGCACGACATTCTGTTCAGGCGCACCAGGGCATAGAGAGTGTGGTGCAGCGTGACATTCTATTCAAGCGCACCAGGGCATACAGACTGACGCAGTGCGACATTCTGTTCAGGCGCACCAGGGCATACAGACTGTGGCGCAGTGCGACATTCTGTTCAGGCGCACCAGGGCACACAGACTGTGGCGCAGCGCAACAGTCTGTTCAGGCGTACCAGGGCACACAGACTTTGGCGCAGCGTGACATTCTGTTCAGGCGCACCAGGGCATGCCGACTGTGGTGCAGCGCAACAGTCTGTTCAGGCGTACCAGGGCACACAGACTGTGGCGCAGCGCGACATTCTGTTTTGGCGCACCAGGGCATACAGTCTGTGGCGCAGCACGACATTCTGTTCAGGCGCACCAGGGCATAGAGACTGTGGCGCAGCGCGACATTCTATTCAGGCGCACCAGGGCATACAGACTGTGGCGCAGCGCAACATTCTGTTCAGGCGCACCAGGGCATACAGACTGTAGAGCAGCGCGAGTTCTGTTCTGGCGCACCAGGGCATACAGACTGTGGCGCAGCGCGACATTCTGTTCAGGCGCACCAGGGCATACAGACTGTGGCGCAGCGCGACATTCTGTTCAGGCGCACCAGGGCATACAGACTGTGGCGCAGCGCGACATATTGTTCAGGCGCTCTAGGGCATACAGACTGTGGCGCAGCGCGCCATTCTATTAAGGCGCTCCAGGGCATACAGACTGTGGCGCAGCGTGACATTCTTTTCAGGCGCACCAGGGCATACAGAGTGTGGCGCAACGCGACATGCTGTTCAGGCGCACAAGGGCACACTGACTGTGGCGCAGTGCAACATTCTGTTCAGGCGCACCAGGGCATACAGACTGTGGCGCAGCACGACATTCTGTTCAGGCGCACCACGGCATACAGACTGTGGAGCAGCGCAACATTCTGTTCAGGCGCACCAGTGCATACAGACTGTGGTGCAGCGCGAGTTCTGTTCAGGCGCACCAGGGCATACAGACTGTGGCACAGTGTGACATTCTATTCAGGCGCACCAGGGCATACAGATTGTGGCGCAGCGCGACATTCTGTTCAGGCGCACCACGGCATACAGACTGTGGCGCAGCGCGACATTCTGTTCAGGCACACCGGGGCATACAGACACTGGCGCAGCGCGACATTCTGTTCAGGCGCACCAGGGCATAGAGACTGTGGCGCAGCACGACATTCTGTTCCGGCGCACCAGGGCACACAGACTGTAGCGCAGCACGACATTCTGTTCAGGCGCACCAGGGCACACAGACTGTGGCGCAGCGTGACGTTCTGTTCAGGCGCACCAGGGCATACAGACTGTGGCACAGCGTGACATTCTGCTCAGGCGCACCAGGGCAAACAGACACTGGCACAGCACGACATTCTGTTCAGGCGCACCAGGGCATACAGACAGTGGCGCAGCGCGACATTCTGTTCAGGCGCACCAGGGCATACAGACACTGGCGCAGCGTGACATTCTGTTCAGGCGCACCAGGGCATACAGACTGTGGCGCAGCGAGACATTCTGTTCAGGCGCACCAGGGCATACAGACTGTGGCGCAGCGCGACATTCTGTTCAGGCGCACCAGGGCATACAGACTGTGGCGCAGCGCGACATTCTGTTCAGGCGCACCAGGGCATACAGACTGTGGCGCAGCGCGACATTCTGTTCAGGCGCACCAGGGCATACAGACTGTGGCGCAGCGCGCCATTCTATTCAGGCGCACCAGGGCGTACACAGTGTGTGGCGCAGCGCGACATGCTGTTCAGGCGCACCAGGGTATACAGACTGTGGCGCAGCGCAAAATTCTGTTCAGGCATACCAGGGCACACAGACTGTCGCAGCACGACATTCTGTTCAGGCGCACCAGGGCACACTGACTGCGGCGCAGCGCAACATTCTGTTCAGGCGCACAAGGGCATACAGACTGTGGAGCAGCGCGACATTCTGTTCAGGCGCACCAGGGCATACAGACTGTGGCGCAGCGCAACATTCTATTCAGGCGCACCAGGGCATACAGACTGTGGCGCAGCTCAAAATTCTGTTCAGGCATACCAGGGCACACAGACTGTGTCGCAGCATGACATTCTGTTCAGGCGCACCAGGGCATACAGACTGAAGCGCAGCGCGACATTCTGTTCAGGCGCACCGGTGCATATACACACTGCCGCAGCGCAACAGTCTGTTCAGACGCAACAGGGCATACAGACACTGGCGGAGCGCGACATTCTGTTCAGGCGCACCAGGGCATAGAAACTGTGGCGCAGCACGACATTCTGTTCAGGCGCTCTCGGGCACACAGACTGTAGCGCAGCACAACATTCTGTTCAGGCGCACCAGGGCACACAGACTGTGGCGCAGCCCAACATTCTGTTCAGGCGCACCAGGGCATAGAACTGTAGCGCAGCGCGACATTCTATTCAGGTGCACCAGGGCATACAGACTGTGGCGCAGCGCGATATTCTATTCAGGCACACCAGGGCATACAGACTGTGGCGCAGCGCGACATTCTGTTCAGGCGCACCAGGGCACATAGACTGTGGCGCAGCACGACATTCTGTTCAGGCGCTCCAGGGCATACAGACACTGGCGCAGCGAAACATTCTGTTCAGGCGCACCAGGTCATACAGACACTGGCGCAGCGCGACATTTTGTTCAGGCGCACCAGGGCATACAGACTGTGGCGCAGCGCGACATTCTGTTCAGGCGCACCAGGGCATACAGACTGTGGCGCAGCGCGACATTCTGTTCAGGCGCACCAGGGCATACAGACTGTGGCGCAGCGCGACATTCTGTTCAGGCGCACCAGGGCATACAGACTGTGGCGCAGCGCGACATTCTGTTCAGGTGCACCAGGGCATACAGACTGTGGTGCAGCGCGACATTCTGTTCAGGCGCACCAGGGCATACAGACTGTGGCGCAGCGCGACATTCTGTTCAGGCGCACCAGGGCATACAGACTGTGGCGCAGCGCGACATTCTGTTCAGGCGCACCAGGGCATACAGACTGTGGCGCAGCGCGACATTCTGTTCAGGCGCACCAGGGCATACAGACTGTGGCGCAGCGCGACATTCTGTTCAGGCGCACCAGTGCATGCAGACTGTGGCACAGCGCGACATACTGTTCAGGCGCACCAGGGCATACAGACACTGGCGCAGAGCGACATTCTGTTCAGGCGCACCAGGGCATAGAGACTGTGGCGCAGCGTAACATTCTATTCAGGCGCACCAGGGCATACAGACTGTGGCGCAGCGCGACATTCTGTTCAGGCGCAACAGGGCATACAGACACTGGCGCAGCGCAACATTCTGTTCAGGCGCACCAGGGCATAGAGACTGTGGAGCAGCACGACATTCTGTTCAGGCGCACCAGGGCATACAGACTGTGGTGCAGCGCGACATTCTGTTCAGGCGCACCAGGGCATACAGACTATGGCGCAGCGCAACATTCTGCTCAGGCGCACCAGGGCATACAGACACTGGCACGGCACGACATTCTGTTCAGGCGCACCAGGGCATACAGACACTGGCGCAGCGTGACATTCTGTTCAGGTGCACCAGGGCATACAGACACTGGCGCAGCGTGACATTCTGTTCAGGCGCACCAGGGCATACAGACTGTGGCGCAGCGAGACATTCTGTTCAGGCGCACCAGGGCATACAGACTGTAGCGCAGCGCGACATTCTGTTCAGGCGCACCAGGGCATACAGACTGTGGCGCAGCGCGACATTCTGTTCAGGCGCACCAGGGCATACAGACTGTGGCGCAGCGCGACATTCTGTTCAGGCGCACCAGGGTATACCGACACTGGTGCAGCACGACATTCTGTTCTGGCGCACCAGGGCATACATACACTGGCGCAGCGCGACATTCTGTTCAGGCGCACCACGGCATACAGACTGTGGCGCAGCGCAACATTCTGTTCAGGCACACCGGGGCATACAGACACTGGCGCAGCGCGACATTCTGTTCAGGCGCACCAGGGCATAGAGACTGTGGCGCAGCACGACATTCTGTTCCGGCGCACCAGGGCATACAGACTGTGGCGCAGCGTGACATTCTGTTCAGGCGCACCAGGGCATACAGACTGTGGCGCAGCGCGACATTCTGTTCAGGCGCACCAGGGCATAAAGGCTGTGGCGCAGCGCAACATTCTATTCAGGCGCACCAGGGCATACAGACTGTGGCGCAGTGCGCCATTCTATTCAGGCGCACCAGGGCATACAGACTGTTGCGCAGCACGACATTCTGTTCAGGCGCACCAGGGCATACAGACTGTGGTGCAGCGCGACATTCTGTTCAGGCGCACCAGGGCATACAGACTATGGCGCAGCGCAACATTCTGCTCAGGCGCACCAGGGCATACAGACACTGGCACGGCACGACATTCTGTTCAGGCGCACCAGGGCATACAGACACTGGCGCGGCGTGACATTCTGTTCAGGTGCACCAGGGCATACAGACACTGGCGCAGCGTGACATTCTGTTCAGGCGCACCAGGGCATACAGACTGTGGCGCAGTGAGACATTCTGTTCAGGCGCACCAGGGCATACAGACTGTGGCGCAGCAAGACATTCTGTTCAGGCGCACCAGGGCATACAGTCTGTGGCGCAGCGCGACATGCTGTTCAGGCGCACCAGGGCATACAGACTGTGGCGCAGCGCGACATGCTGTTCAGGCGCACCAGGGCATACAGACTGTGGCGCAGCGCGACATGCTGTTCAGGCGCACCAGGGCATACAGTCTGTGGCGCAGCGCGACATGCTGTTCAGGCGCACCAGGGCATACAGACTGTGGCGCAGCGCGACATGCTGTTCAGGCGCACCAGGGCATACAGACTGTGGCGCAGCGCGACATGCTGTTCAGGCGCACCAGGGCATACAGACTGTGGCGCAGCGCGACATTCTGTTCAGGCGCACCAGGGCATACAGACTGTGGCGCAGCGCGACATGCTGTTCAGGCGCACCAGGGCATACAGACTGTGGCGCAGCGCGACATTCTGTTCAGGCGCACCAGGGCATACTGACTGTGGCGCAGCGCGACATTCTGTTCAGGCGCACCAGGGCATACAGACTGTGGCGCAGCGCGACATTCTGTTCAGGCGCACCAGGGCATACAGACTGTGGCGCAGCACGACATTCTGTTCAGGCGCACCAGGGCATACAGACTGTGGCGCAGCGCGACATTCTATTCAAGCGCTCCAGAGCATACAGACTGTGGCGCAGCGCGACATTCTGTTCAGGCGCACCAGGGCATACAGTCTGTGGCGCAGCACGACATTCTGTTCAGGCGCACCAGGGCATAGAGACTGTGGTGCAGCGCGACATTCTGTTCAGGCGCACCAGGGCACACAGACTGTGGCGCAGCGCAACATTCTGTTCAGGCGCACCAGGGCATACAGTCTGTGGCGCAGCACGACATTCTGTTCAGTCGCTCCAGGGTATACAAACTGTGACGCAGCGCGTCATTCTGTTCAGGCGCACCAGGGCATACAGACTGTGGCGCAGCGCGACATTCTGTTCAGGCGCACCAGGGCATACAGACTGTGGGGTAGCGCGACATTCTGTTCAGGCGCAGCAGGGCATACAAACTGTGGCGCAGCGCGATATTCTATTCAGGCACACCAGGGCATACAGACTGTGGCGCAGCGCGACATTCTGTTCAGGCGCACCAGGGCATACCGACGCTGGTGCAGCACGACATTCTGTTCTGGCGCACCAGGGCATACATACACTGGCGCAGCGCAACATTCTGTTCAGGCGCACCAGGGCATACAGACTGTGGCGCAGCGCAACATTCTGTTCAGGCGCACCAGGGCATACAGACTGTGGCGCAGCGCGCCATTCTATTCAGGCGCACCAGGGCATAGAGACTGTGGTGCAGCGCGACATTCTATTCAGGCGTACCAGGGCATACAGACTGTGGCGCAGCGCGACATTCTATTCAGGCGCACCAGGGCATACAGACTGTGGCGCAGCGCGACATTCTGTTCAGGCGCACCAGGGCATAGAGACTGTGGTGCAGCGCGACATTCTATTCAGGCGCACCAGGGCATGTCGACTGTGGTGCAGCGCAACAGTCTGTTCAGGCGTACCAGGGCACACAGACTGTGGTGCAGCGCGACATTCTGTTTTAGCGCACCAGGGCATACAGTCTGTCGCGCAGCACGACATTCTGTTCAGGCGCACCAGGGCATAGAGACTGTGGCGCAGCGCGACATTCTATTCAGGCGCACCAGGGCATACAGACTGTGGCGCAGCGCGACATTCTGTTCAGGCGCACAACGGCATACAGACTGTGGCGCAGCACGACATTCTGTTCAGGCGCACCAGGGCATACAGACTGTGGCGCAGCGCGACATTCTATTCAAGCGCACCAGGGCATACAGACTGTGGCGCAGCGCGACATTCTGTTCAGGCGCACAACGGCATACAGACTGTGGCGCAGCACGACATTCTGTTCAGGCGCACCACGGCATACAGACTGTGGCGCAGTGCGACATTCTGTTCAGGCGCACCAGGGCACACAGACTGTGGCGCAGCGCAACAGTCTGTTCAGGCGTACCAGGGCACACAGACTGTGGCGCAGTGCGACATTCTGTTCAGGCGCACCAGGGCATACAGACTGTGGCGCAGCGCAACATTCTGTTCAGGCGCACAACGGCACACAGACTGTGGTGCAGCGCAACAGTCTGTTCAGGCGCACCACGGCATACAGACTGTGGCGCAGTGCGACATTCTGTTCAGGCGCACCAGGGCATACAGACTGTGGCGCAGCGCAACAGTCTGTTCAGGCGTACCAGGGCACACAGACTGTGGCGCAGCGCAACATTCTGTTTTGGCGCACCAGGGCATACAGTCTGTGGCGCAGCACGACATTCTGTTCAGGCACACCAGGGCATAGAGACTGTGGCGCAGCGCGACATTCTATTCAGGCGCACCAGGGCATACAGACTGTGGCGCAGCGCGACATTCTGTTCAGGCGCACCAGGGCACACAGACTGTGGCGCAGCGCAACATTCTGTTCAGGCGCACCAGGGCATACAGTCTGTGGCGCAGCACGACATTCTGTTCAGGCGAACCAGGGCATACAGACTGGCGCAGCACGACATTCTGTTCAGGCGCACCAGGGCATACAGACTGTGGCGCAGCCCGACATTCTGTTCAGGCGCACCAGGGCATACAGACTGTGGCGCAGCACGACATTCTGTTCAGGCGCACCAGGGCATAGAGACTGTGGTGCAGCGCGACATTCTGTTCAGGCGCACCAGGGCACACAGACTGTGGCGCAGCGCGACATTCTGTTCAGGCGCACCAGGGCACACAGACTGTGGCGCAGCGCGACATTCTGTTCAGGCGCACCAGGGCATACAGACTGTGGCGCAGCGCGACATTCTATTCAGGCGCACCAGGGCATACAGACTGTGGCGCAGCGCGACATTCTGTTCAGGCGCACCAGGGCATACAGACTGTGGCGCAGCGCGACATACTGTTCAGGCGCTCTAGGGCTTACAGACTGTGGCGCAGCGCGACATTCTGTTTAGGCGCACCAGGGCATACAGACTGTGGCGCAGCGCGACATTCTGTTCATTCGCACCAGGGCATACAGACACTGGCGCAGCGCGACATTCTATTCAGGCGCACCATGGCATATAGACTGTGGCGCAGCGCGACATTCTGTTCAGGCGCACCAGGGCATACAGACACTGGCGCAGCACGACATTCTGTTCAGGCGCACCAGGGCATTCAGACACTGGCGCAGCGCGACATTCTGTTCAGGCGCACCAGGGCATACAGACTGTGGCACAGCACGACATTCTGTTCAGGCGCACCAGGGCATACAGACTGTGGCGCAGCACGACATTCTGTTCAGGCGCACCAGGGCATACAGACTGTAGCGCAGCGCGACATTCTGTTCAGGCGCACCAGGGCATACAGACTGTGGCGCAGCGCGACATTCTGTTCAGGCGCACCAGGGTATAACGACACTGGCGCAGCACGACATTCTGTTCAGGCACACCAGGGCAAACAGACACTGCCGCAGCGCGACATTCTGTTCAGGCGCACCAGGGCATACAGACTGTGGCGCAGCGCGACATTCTGTTCAGGCGCACCAGGGCATACAGACACTGGCGCAGCGCGACATTCTGTTCAGGCGCACCAGGGCATACAGACTGTGGCGCAGCGCGACATTCTGTTCAGGCGCACCAGGGTATACCGACACTGGCGCAGCACGACATTCTGTTCAGGCACACCAGGGCAAACAGACACTGGCGCAGCGCGACATTCTGTTCAGGCGCACCACGGCATACAGACTGTGGCGCAGCGCGACATTCTGTTCAGGCACACCGGGGCATAGAGACTGTGGCGCAGCGCGACATTCTGTTCAGGCGCACCAGGGCACACAGACTGTGGCGCAGCGTGACATTCTGTTCAGGCGCACCAGGGCATACAGACTGTGGCGCAGCGTGACATTCTGCTCAGGCGCACCAGGGCATACAGACACTGGCACAGCACGACATTCTGTTCAGGCGCACCAAGGCATACAGACTGTGGCGCAGCGTGACATTCCGTTCAGGTGCACCAGGGCATACAGACACTGGCGCAGCGTGACATTCTGTTCAGGCGCACCAGGGCATACAGACTGTGGCGCAGCGAGACATTCTGTTCAGGCGCACCAGGGCATACAGACTGTGGCGCAGCGCGACATTCTGTTCAGTCGCACCAGGGCATAAAGGCTGTGGCGCAGCGCGACATTCTATTCAGGCGCACCAGGGCATACAGACTGTGGCGCAGCGCGCCATTCTATTCAGGCGCACCAGGGCATACAGACTGTTGCGCAGCACGACATTCTGTTCAGGCGCACCAGGGCATACAGACTGTGGTGCAGCGCGACATTCTGTTCAGGCGCACCAGGGCATACAGACTATGGCGCAGCGCAACATTCTGCTTAGGCGCACCAGGGCATACAGACACTGGCACGGCACGACATTCTGTTCAGGTGCACCAGGGCATACAGACACTGGCGCAGCGTGACATTCTGTTCAGGCGCACCAGGGCATACAGACTGTGGCGCAGCGAGACATTCTGTACAGGCGCACCAGGGCATACAGACTGTGGCGCAGCACTACATTCTGTTCAGGCGCACCAGGGCATACAGACTGTAGCGCAGCGCGACATTCTGTTCAGGCGCACCAGGGCATACAGACTGTGGCGCAGCGCGACATGCTGTTCAGGCGCACCAGGGCATACAGACTGTGGCGCAGCGCGACATGCTGTTCAGGCGCACCAGGGCATACAGACTGTGGCGCAGCGCGACATTCTGTTCAGGCGCACCAGGGCATACAGACTGTGGCGCAGCGCGACATTCTGTTCAGGCGCACCAGGGCATACAGACTGTGGCGCAGCGCGACATTCTGTTCAGGCGCACCAGGGCATACAGACTGTGGCGCAGCGCGACATTCTGTTCAGGCGCACCAGGGCACACAGACTGTGGCGCAGCGCGACATTCTGTTCAGGCGCACCAGGGCATACAGACACTGGCGCAGCGCGACATACTGTTCAGGCGCTCTAGGGCTTACAGACTGTGGCGCAGCGCGACATTCTGTTCAGGCGCACCAGGGCATACAGACTGTGGCGCAGCGCGACATTCTGTTCATTCGCACCAGGGCATACAGACACTGGCGCAGCGCGACATTCTGTTCAGGCGCACCATGGCATATAGACTGTGGCGCAGCGCGACATTCTGTTCAGGCGCACCAGGGTATACCGACACTGGCGCAGCACGACATTCTGTTCAGGCACACCAGGGCAAACAGACACTGCCGCAGCGCGACATTCTGTTCAGGCGCACCAGGGCATACAGACACTGGCGCAGCGCGACATTCTGTTCAGGCGCACCACGGCATACAGACTGTGGCGCAGCGCGACATTCTGTTCAGGCACACCGGGGCATAGAGACTGTGGCGCAGCGCGACATTCTGTTCAGGCGCACCAGGGCATAGAGACTGTGGCGCAGCACGACATTCTGTTCCGGCGCACCAGGGCACACAGACTGTGGCGCAGCGTGACATTCTGTTCAGGCGCACCAGGGCATACAGACTGTGGCGCAGCGTGACATTCTGCTCAGGCGCACCAGGGCATACAGACACTGGCACAGCACGACATTCTGTTCAGGCGCACCAGGGCATACAGACTGTGGCGCAGCGTGACATTCCGTTCAGGTGCACCAGGGCATACAGACACTGGCGCAGCGTGACATTCTGTTCAGGCGCACCAGGGCATACAGACTGTGGCGCAGCGAGACATTCTGTTCAGGCGCACCAGGGCATACAGACTGTGGCGCAGCGCGACATTCTGTTCAGTCGCACCAGGGCATAAAGGCTGTGGCGCAGCGCGACATTCTATTCAGGCGCACCAGGGCATACAGACTGTGGCGCAGCGCGCCATTCTATTCAGGCGCACCAGGGCATACAGACTGTTGCGCAGCACGACATTCTGTTCAGGCGCACCAGGGCATACAGACTGTGGTGCAGCGCGACATTCTGTTCAGGCGCACCAGGGCATACAGACTATGGCGCAGCGCAACATTCTGCTTAGGCGCACCAGGGCATACAGACACTGGCACGGCACGACATTCTGTTCAGGTGCACCAGGGCATACAGACTGTGGCGCAGCGAGACATTCTGTACAGGCGCACCAGGGCATACAGACTGTGGCGCAGCACTACATTCTGTACAGGCGCACCAGGGCATACAGACTGTAGCGCAGCGCGACATTCTGTTCAGGCGCACCAGGGCATACAGACTGTGGCGCAGCGCGACATGCTGTTCAGGCGCACCAGGGCATACAGACTGTGGCGCAGCGCGACATGCTGTTCAGGCGCACCAGGGCATACAGACTGTGGCGCAGCGCGACATGCTGTTCAGGCGCACCAGGGCATACAGACTGTGGCGCAGCGCGACATTCTGTTCAGGCGCACCAGGGCATACAGACTGTGGCGCAGCGCGACATTCTGTTCAGGCGCACCAGGGCATACAGACACTGGCGCAGCACGACATTCTGTTCAGGCGCACCAGGGCATACAGACTGGCGCAGCACGACATTCTGTTCAGGCGCACCAGGGCATACAGACACTGGCGCAGCACGACATTCTGTGCAGGCACACCAGGGCATAGAGCCGCTTCTTCTTTCTACCGTATTGAAAAAGTTAAAAACTGTAGGAAACGAAGTATAGACCAAAACCAAATTCTGAAAAGAGAGGCTTGTGGATCAGGACTCTACCTTATGACTGTCGCCTCCCTGAAGGGCTTCATGTTATTAATTGTTCATCATCTTTGTTCGCTTTTTCCAATAAGGACTAAATCTATAATTCTAGATAATGAATGTAGCGGGTTTTGGCATTCTGTGCAGGGATGAATATAATCTCCCTATTGGAATGGATTCCGCCTTAAATGTTAAAACCCGAGTCGAACTTTCCGCGATGCTCGAGGGTTCGTTTCGAGTAACGAACCCCATTGAAGTCAATGGGCGACTCGAGCATTTTTGTATATCGCCGATGCTCCGCTAAGGTTTTCATTTGTGCAAATCTGCAAAACCTACGAAAGTGATGGAAACGACACAGAAACGGATAGGGCAGGCGAGGGGCAACATGCAGGGCTGCATCTCAAGTTCCCAGGTCCCACTATTAAGCCACAATAGCGGCAAGAGTGCCCCCCCCCCCCCAACAATTTTTACTTCGGACAAACCCTCATTAGCAATGCATACCTTAGCTAAGCACCACACTACCTCCAACAAAGCACAATCACTGCCTGCATGACACTCCGCTGCCACTTCTCCTGGGTTACATGCTGCCCAACCCCGCCCCCCCCCCCCCCCACGACCCTGCGTCCGCAGCGCACACCAAAGTGTCCCTGCGCAGCCTTCAGCTGCCCTCATGCCACACGCTGGCCTCATAGCCACACCACCCTCATGTCTATTTATAAGTGCGTCTGCCATGAGGAGGAACCACAGGCACACACTGCAGAGGGTTGGCACGGCTAGGCAGCGACCCTCTTTAAAAGGGGCGGGGCGATAGCCCACAATGCTGTACAGAAGCAATGAGAACTCCAATCCTGTGCCACCTCCGTCTGGAGCTGCACACGTGGGCATAGCAATGGGGAACCCATGTGCCACACACTATTCATTCTGTCAAGGTGTCGCATAGCTCAATCGACACTGCAAGGGGAAAGCCGTCAGCGCTCTGCCCCCTACCCAAGTTAGTCAGTGCCTTTGTGCCAGACAGGTCAAACACCGCGATGGGAACTAAGTGTGCACCAACAGCATAGGAGGGTCCTAGGCAACCGAAGACATGAACAATAAATAGATCTGAGCGGCCAAACATGGCAGACTTGCACCGTGCCCATGACATAGGCCTCGGCCCACAGCTTCAGCAATCGTAGGCAGGAAGCGGACTGTCACTGCACCCAGGACATAGGCCTCTGCACAAACCCTCAGCAATCGTGGGCCTACAGCGGACTCCTATGCTAGCGTAGCTGTGCACGTCTCATTAGCGCTGTTTTGCTCCTGTAGTTTGTCCCAATGCAGTGCCCCGGATAGTAGAGCTAACGTCAGATTAAATACAGGTGGGCTTTGGCCCACACTGCATGCCCCAGTCAGACTGGGGTTTTTTATAAATAGTCACAGGCAGGTATAACTCCGCAATGGGAATTCCGTGTGGACCGACAGCATGGGTGGGACCCAGGAAGCCACCGGCGGTACATAAATATATCCCAATGCAGTGCCCTGGACAGCAGAGCTAACGTCAGATTAAAGGCAGGTGGGCTTCGGCCCATACTGCATGCCCCAGTGTGACCGGGGTTTTTTTTATTAATAGTCACAGGCAGGTACAACTCCCCTATGGGAAGTCTGTGTGGTCCCACAGCATGGGTGGCTCCCTGGAACCCACCGACGGAACATTAATTAATCCCATTGCAGTGCTGCCCTTAAAGTTGAGGTAACGCGAGAAGAAATGCAGGTTGGCTTCGGCCCACACTGCATGCTCCAGTCAGTATGTGTAATTTACATTGTCACAGGTACGTAGAACTCTGCTATGGGAAGTCTGTGTGCACCCACAGTATGGGTGGCTCCCTGGAACCCACTGACCGGGTGGGTTGAGTGAGTGACAGCATATTAGCCTGCCATGGACAAGTTTGTCCTCCACAGCATTGTCTGGCTGCCGGTGGTTGCGCCTGTCCTACTCCGATTTTGCCGACGGCGATTGTGCCTGCCTTGTGGCGATACTGCCTATGGCGACCGTGTCTGCTTGGAAGAGTAAGGGGTATTGGATTTTTGGCTTTTTCTGTGAATTATTCATAACATTGCAGTGCGCCGAATAGCAAAGGTAACGCGAGATAAAATACAGGTGGGCTGCGGCCCACACTGCATGCCCTAGTCAGTCTGGGTTAGGTTTTTTTGGGCCATGTACGTTGAACACCGCGATGGGAACACTTAGTGCACCCATAGTATGCACAGACCCCTGTAATACTCCTGTAGCAAAGGTATAAGCTGACCCCACTAACAGTTATGTTGCAGAAGTCTAGGGAGACCCTATTAACACTTCTGTAGTAACAGTATAGACGGACCCCAGTAACATTTCAGTAGCTGCAGTATAGGCAGAGCCCCGTATCAGTTACATTTCAGTAGTAACAGTATCGACAGACCCCAGTAACATTTCAGTAGCTGCAGTATAGGCAGAGCCCAGTATCAGTTATATTTCAGTAGTAACAGTATCGACAGACCCCTGTAACATTCCCGTTACAGCAGTATAGGCAGAGCCCAGTATTAGTGGGATTTCAGTAGTAACAGTATAGACAGATTGACAACACCTATGTGGAAAAGCTAGTATTTTCTGAGACAAGAGAGGGGCATGAAAAGGATATTCAAGGTACTGAAAGTCTGCACTCCTCCTCATCTCAAGCTGAAATATGGAAAGGCTTCATTCATATGGTTTCTGTTGTCCATTTCAAAGTGTTAGCAAATAGCAATCCAAGTTTCCGGCTACTACCACGCATCTTTCTTAGGAATTACCAAAGACGATCACAGGTAAAGGCCTCATCATCGGTCAGTCCTAAGTCATTCAGGGAGTATGTGGTTCTCAGCTGGCCTGCTTCCACCAAGGATCGGTGCCTGCTGCTACTCTGTCCCCAGACCTGCAGGGATGCTGTGTTCTATAGTCACCTGTATTCCGACCTCAGCTGTATGCTTATCTTTGGACTTAGCATTACCAACAAGTTGGAAGCCACCATTGCTCTACCAGTCGGCTGAAAGCTTCAGCTAGGGATAACGGACTACTACCGCGGTTTTATTTCGTTGGTTTTTGGAATGGGGCCAGGATTAAGTGGGCCGTGGCAGGGGGTGGGGGGGGGGGGCTTTCTTATTGTGTCATTTTAGGTGAAATTCTTGGACCGCCGCCAGACGGACCACTGCAAAAGCATTTGCCAAGAATGTTTTCATTGTTGGAGGAGGAGGAGGGGATGTTTTTGAGGCAGTACGTGTCCTGTCCACGTGTCCATGGTTATGTGCACCTTCCCAGTAACCGCGTTGATGTAAAAATTGTCGCAACTGTGGACCTAGTAGCGTGGCCTCCATGTCTTTGGAAAGCGTGGTCATCATGTCTTTGGAAAGCCTCCGTTTACCCAAGCCTGTAACATTGCAGTAGCAGCAGTATAGGCAGAGCCCAGAATTAGTAACATGTCAGTGGTAAGAGTATAGACAGACCCCAGTAACATTTCCGTAGCGGCAGTATAGGCAGACCCCAGTAACATTTCATTTGCAGCAGTACAGACAGACCCCAGTAACATTTCATTTACAGCAGCATAGACAGGCCCCAGTAACATTTCATTTGCAGCAGTATAGACAGACCCCAGTAACATTTCAGTAGTAACAGTATAGACAGACCCCTGTAACATTTTAGTAGCAGCAGCGTAGGCAGAGCCCAGTAACATTTTGGTACTAACAGTATAGACAGACCCCTGTAACATTTCATTTTCAGCAGTATAGCCAGAACCCAGTAACATTTCGGTAGTAACAGTATAGACAGACCCCTTTAACATTTCATTTGCAGCAATATACACAGACCCCAGTAACATTTCAGTAGCAACAGTATAGACAGACCCCAGTAACATTTGAGTAGTAACAGTATAGACAGACCCCAGTAACATTTCAGTAGTAACAGTATAGACAGACCCCAGTAACATTTCGGTTGTAACAGTATAGACAGACCCCTGTAACATTTCATTTACAACAATATAGACAGAAGCCAGTAACATTTCGGTACTAACAGTATAGACAGACTCCTGTAACATTTCATTTTCAGCAGTATAGTCAGAACCCAGTAACATTTGAGTAGTAACAGCATAGACAGACCCCAGTAACATTTCATTTGCAGCAGTATAGTCAGACCCCAGTAACATTTGAGTAGTATTAGTAACAGTATAGACAGACTATAACATTTCCGTAGCAGCAGTATAGGCATAGCCCAGCATTATTAACATTGCATTTGCAGCAATATACACGGACCCCAGTAACATTTCAGTAGCAATAGTATAGACAGACCCCAGTAACATTTCAGTAGCAGCAGTGTAGGCAGACCCCTGTAACATTTCAGGAGCAGAAGTATAGGCAGACCGAAGTAACATTTCTGTTGCAGAAGTATAGGCAGACCCCTGTAGCATTACTGTGGTAGAAGTATAGGCAGGCAGACCCGGGTGACATTTCTGTAGCAAGAGTGTAGGCCAACCCCTGACACATTGGTGTACCATGAGTGTAGGCGAGGGCCCGAAAAATTACTTGGATTACAGTGTAGGCGAGGGCCCGAAAAATTGCTGTACCAACAGTACAAATGTACCCCAGAAAAATTGCTCAACCGAGAGGGCAGGTGAAACCCATTAATCTTTTAGCTTACTGTGTCTTAATTTGTAACTGAGCCTGGAGGCAGCCCTGTTAAAAAAAATTGGTTCATGTTGAAGTTTCAATACTTTAGTTAGAAAAGTTGAAATATTGTTAGACAAAAGTTATATGAGCCCTTTGGGCCGCAGAAAATATTGGCAGCTCAGCGTGCTGACAGGATGTTTCAGGAGGAGGAGGACTAATCTAATATAGACAGATTGACAAAGGTAAATGTCCCTTTTTTTACGGTGATAGAGAAGAGTGCTTTTGTTTGCGTTTCCAGCGAAAAGATTGTTTAGGTAATGCTGCTCTCCGCTGGTGGAGAAGAGAAGCCTGGGGAAATCCAGGCTTAGTTCATCTTTATGAGTGTAAGCATGTCAGCACTGTCAGTTGACAGGTGGGTACGCTTATCCGTGATGATTCCCCCAGCTGCACTAAACACCCTCTCTGACAAGACGCTAGCCGCAGGGCAAGCCAGCACCTCCAGGGCA